>NC_048225.1:57326400-57348020 GCF_002007445.2 Ailuropoda melanoleuca
CCAGGAAAAAACTTCTGGTGGAAAAAAGACAGTCTCTTCAATAAATGGTGCTGGGAAAATTGGACAGCTACAAGCATCTGTCTTCTGCTCAGGTCATGAACCTGGGGTCCTGGGATCGAGCCCCGTATCAGGTTCCCTGCTTGGTGGGGAGCCTACTTCTCCCTCTCCCTCTGCCTGCCACTCCCTCTGCTTGTGCTCTCTCTCTGTCAAATAAATAAATAAACTTTAAAAAAAACCAAACACAGGAATGATTTACTTTGCCTATGTTTTTCAGAATTTACTGCTGTAAGAAAAATTGATTTAAAGGAATGATACAAAAAAGGAAAGAATTAAATGAGTTAAATGTCTAACCAAATAGTTTAGAAGAGAAATCATGACAGAGGTAAAGAACAGAAGTGAATTAGTTAAAAACTTTGGTTATAGAAACAAGAGGTCATATTGATGGGTGGACAGGAGTAAAAAGGTTTGAATAATCAAGGACAACACCTAGTTTTTACATATTATCAACTATACAACATGAATTACATTTACTAAAATGGAAATATTAAGGCAATTATCAAGAATTCTTTCTTGGCCATGTGATCTTTGTTGTGCCTTTTAGACGCACAAGCAGAGATATCCAGTAGACTGTTTCTTATTTCCCCACTCTTATTGGAGATTCTTAGAGCTCTCCCCACTTCACTCTCTTCTCTGCCCAACAAAACCTCTTCCTTTCAAGACCTGCCTCCCTCAGTATTCTTCTAGACCTATCTTTTGGGTCAAATAGTAGAGAAAAGTGAGAAAACAACACATGCTCAGCTGTGGGAGGCATTTGCAGGAGAGGACAAGGGTATTACTCGGGGAAGCTTGGTAAACACTCTCTGCAGTCTGAGTGGGAAGGGCCCTTTATGAATTATATCCATCACTCTGGGTCCTAGCGTGTGACTGAGGGTCATCATAGTACAGAAAGACTACTTTCTGAAATAGGGTTAAAATGTTTCATTAGCAGTTACAGAACCTTTAGAAGCAGGGCTTAGATTCTAATTCTGTTTTTTCCTTTTGTTTCAGATTAATTATTGTCATCATTTGTGAGAGGTATTTTTAGTTTTATTCTCTAAATAGTTTCAACATTTGAAAAGTAAGCCAAGTGAAAATCAAATTTACCTCATCTTTAAAGCATGTTTAACAAAATGCATTCATTTCATCTTTGACATTGCCATTTGTTTTTATAAAGAGAAATGACCCAAAAAATCATGGCTATTTTATTCACTATTTTTAGCCCATGTATGTATATTTTGAGTAATTTAATTGTACAGTAGATGCTGAATGAGTTATACTTTTTCATTTGCTACTTATTTACTAGTGTTTCAGTTCAACTTTAGGGGCAGGGATCACATCATTTTAAAATTGATTGGACAATTTAACTTGGTATATAACAGTGGGTATGGCTGAGAAACATTAGTCTTATTCTCTTTCTTATGTCAGAGAAGCCAGAACTTTTTAGATTCTAATTCTAATGATTCTTTTCATTTATTTTAAGAAAGAGAGAGAGACAATGATAGCAGGGAGCAGGGCAAAGGGAGAGGGCGAGAGAGAATTTTAAATAGCCTGCGTACTCAGCATGGAGCCTGATGTGGGGCTTCAGCTCACATCCCTGGGATCATGACATGAGCCAAAATCAATAGGCACTTATCTGACTGAGCCACCCAGGTGCCCCTAATTCTAATAATTCTTATGTTTGCTCAGTAATATTTCGGAACCTCAGGCTACCCATACGTAACATGGCCTCTGTTGATCTCATATAGATATTTAGTGGTTCAAATACAATAAATAGATAAATAATTTTAAGGAGTCTAAAAGTACTCTTGGACATTGAGATATGATTATAACTCATGAATAAACTTAAGGAATTGGATAATGATATCTGTTTTTTCTTTATGTAGAGATCGCCATTCATAACTATAAAAGAATCATTGCATTATGAGGCTTAAGGTATAGATGGTTAAGTGACCAGGGCTTTAGTAACACACATAACATGTTGTGTGGTTGTTGTGACAGAAGGAAAGTGTGCAGGAAAAGTACAGATCGGTAAAATATTGAGCTAGTGAAGTGTCTGAAGGAATGAATTTGTTGTCTTGACATTGCTTTGGCGTTAAGGACTGCATGTGGTGTAGGCTGGAGCTCAGATGTTGACCAAGCTAGTCACATGGCTGCAGGAAGCAGACAGGTGAGGCAGCCACTATTCTGGGAATGAGCAGAGCTCTGAAACTGATATTTATGAAAGCTACTATTGTTCCTGTGTGACTTCAGGCAAACCACTTCAGTCTCTAAGGCTCGGTCTACGTATCTACAACATGCTTCCTTTTTGTTGTCATTGGAGATATTTTACAGTACAAATATGATGATTAAAATGTAAAAATTCAAATTGAAAGAGAACTGGGGTAAGCACTTTCGTAAATTATTTAATGTAATTATCTGTACCATATTGTGAGATGGGGTTTATTCACTTTGGGACTGAAATGGATTAAAACTGAATGAACAAGGAAGCAAACATGAGAAAATTAGGAGAATGGCACCAGACTGTTGCAATTATAATGCACCACTGTATCACAGTCTGAGAATGTGGGGGGTACTAACTTCATTCTAAGACCATAGGGACAGTGAGGTTGAGATCGCTGGTATTTTTCCTTCCTCTGTCAGAGATGGCCCAAGGCCATGTGCAAACAGGAGCATAAGAAAAAGAGTTGCAAGTTCCAGTGACACCAGAAGGGAGGCTCCAGGATCAACAAGGCTAATGTAGCTCACACATCAATTGTGTCAAAGGAAAAAACGTTAACAATTCACTGAAGTAAAACTCTGGCCTGACTGCAGTTTAAGTGCACATAGATGCACCTTGGTGGAGAATATGAAATGGAATCCAAACTCCAAACACCCAAGATTGAGTAAGTGAGGTAAGTGCCATTTACCCCTGGATGGGCTTCTGGGTCCCACTTAAACCAGTTTGAAGCCTCATTTATTTCCCTCTCTAATTGGTAACCACACTCACTGTATATACAGTTTTTGAAGTATCCATTCATATCATATAATACGATTTGATTAGTCTTATGGATTTTTTTCCCCACTGGAGATAGTTAACTGTGTGCATTTACTGCCTACGCTTTTTCTGACGTTCCTTCTAAAATGTTTCCATCCAGTGTCCTTGTCAGAGGAAAATGAAGGCTTAACATGGAGAGATCAGGGTCGTGGAAAATATCCTTACTTAACATCATACACAAAAACAAATGACAAGTAAATGATGAATCTAAAAATAAATAGAAACAAACCAACCTACAAAAATATTAGTAGAAACAATAGGAGACTATATTATAAATTGAGGGGAGGGAAGAGTATCCTGTGAATGACTCAAAATCCAGAATCAATGGAATAAAAGATTGACAGAAAACTATATAACCATAAACCATGTAAAGGATTAAAAACTAATATAATAAAAGAGGATGGTGTCTTTGAGTAATTTTTCAAAATCATTTTACAAACTGTATAGATAATGTCTCTACAAAGCAATAAGACTTCAGAAAAAACCTAATGTAGAAACATGAGTTGCTGTCTTCTCAATGCTTGTGTTTTTCTTCCTTCTAGGAGCCCACATTTTTATGATTGGAAAATGACTACTTGGGACAGCCTCATGGCAGAGTCTAACTCCAGTACTGAACGGTTTGCTTCATTCTACCTCACTGGGATTCCTGGCTACGAGAATGGTAATCACTTTATTCCCATCCCTTTGTGTGTGTGCTACCTGATCGGAACAGTGGGCAACTACACAATCCTTCACATCATCCACACAGACAAGAGCCTCCACCAGCCCATGTACTACTCCCTGGCCATGCTGTCCCTCACTGACATGGGCATGTCATTCTCCACCCTGCCTACAGTATTAAAAATCTTCTGGTTTGATGTGAGGGAGATTGAGGTGAATGCTTGTGTGGTCCAAATGTATTTTATCCATACTTTTTCTCTGATGGAGTCAGCTGTGCTTCTAGCCATGGCTTTTGACAGGTATGTGGCCATTTGTGATCCTTTGAGGTATTCCAGCAAACTCACCCCACAACGCATTATCTATATAGGGGTCTTCATTGTAATCAGATGCTCCATTGTTCTCACTGTTATTCTTGTTCGTATTCCCACATTTTCCTTCTGTCACTCCCATGTTCTCTCCCAGTCTTTCTGCTTGCATCAAGAAGTCATCCAGTTGGCTTGTGACGACATCTCATTCAACATTTTATATGGCTTGTTTGTTGTTGCTTTTTACTGGGGGGTAGATTCTTTAGGAATCTTGTTATCTTATGCTTTCATCCTCCATTCTGTGCTAGGCATTGCATCCCAGAGAGGGAAGCTCAAAGCCCTCAATACGTGTGCTTCCCACATTTGTGCCGTGCTCATTCTGTATGTGCCCATGATAGGGCTATCCTTAGTGCATCGCTTTGCAAAACACTCCTCCCCCCTTGTCCACATAACCATGGCCAATATTTACCTGTTAGTTCCGCCAGTATGTAACCCAATCATTTATAGCATCAAGACAAAGCAGATTCGCCAAGGCTTCCTAAGGATATTAGCACCCAAAAGGGTTGGATTTGCTCACACTTAGAAGGGATAAGATTCTCTGTTATTTTGACCTTTGCATCCATGACCTTCATTCTGAAGATAACCAGCTTAGAATTTCTTGGACACATTTGATGTATAGTAAGTACATGATAGTTAATAAATTCTACATATCTCTGTAAGAAAAACATTGTAATTGTTTCTATCATTACTCCCTAGCTTTAAAGCATCTCAAAACCCTGATACAAGGATGTTTAGTAAGAGGAAATTCATTTCATCCAAAACATGTATGGAAATATTTTTTGTTCAGGTTTGAAGAGAAACCCAATTTTCCATGTTAAAACTAAGACTTACAGAAGTTAACTATGCAAGGGTAACAGAGGTAATATGTAGCCGACTGGGCACGGGTAACTGGGTCCATTTTCCTTCAAATGAAGCAAAGCAGACTTTATTCTTCAGATTTTGAGCCAAATCATAATCAAATGGGTATTTTAGTTTATATATAGAATAAATAATAAGATTGCATTTCTTTGTCTGCTTTACTTCTGTTGGAATGAATGTCAGAACAAGCTTGGGTGGTGAATGCATTGGGTTAGTTTTCACCACACCAGTCAACACTTCAACTCACAGGGCTGTGTGCTCATGCTGAGTATCAAATATATCAAACCCCCTTGGTCAGTGTACACTCCTGTGAGGAAAAATGTCTTCAGAACTTTAAACCAACTAGAGTAAGAGAGATGCCGAAAACTGCCCAAGTTTAACGGGAGAATAGAGATGTATCAGAAGCAATTAGAAAGACCTGTGGAGAAAGGGGATCCCTCCTACACTGTTGGTGGGAATGCAAGTTGGTACAGCCACTCTGGAAAACAGTGTGGAGGTCCCTTAAAAAGTTAAAAATTGAGCTACCCTATGACCCAGCCATTGCACTACTGGGTGTTTACCCCAAAGATACAGGTAGTAAAGAGAAGGGCCATATGCACCCCAATGTTCATAGCTGCATTGTCCACAATAGCCAAATCATGGAAGGAGCCGAGATGCCCTTCAACAGATGACTGGATTAAGAAGCTGTGGTCCATATATACAATGGAATATTACTCAGGCTATCAGAAAGAACGAGTTCTCAACATTTGCTGCAACATGGATGGCACTGGTGGAGATAATGCTAAGTGAAATAAGTCAAGCAGAGAAAGACAATTATCATATGGTTTCTCTCATCTATGGAACATAAGAACTAGGAAGATCGGTAGGGGAAGAAAGGGATAAAGAAAGGTGGGGTAATCAGAAGGGGGAATGAAGCATGAGAGACTATGGACTCTGAGAAACAAACTGAGGACTTCAGAGGGGAGGGGGGTGGGAGAATGGGGATAGACTGGTGATGGGTAGTAAGGAGGGCACGTATTGCTTGGTGCACTGGGTGTTATACGCAACTAATGAATCATCGAACTTTACATCAGAAACTGGGGATGTAATGTATGGTGACTAACATAATATAATAAAAAAACATTAAAAAAAAAGAGCATTGAAACAGAATTTAAACTAATTATTTTTCACTCTAGTACCATAAGGATAATGAGATTCTGAATGCTGGTATCTTCTTGCATCTGTCACCTGTTCTATCTTCTTATCTTTTCTCAGTGCCAGCTTTTTCTGACTGAGGTATGTGGGAAAACTAAATATGCAATGATGTAGCTGAATTTTCTTTCTTACACTTGAGCAACTGGCTTCTCTGAGATGATCCCCAATTTTGAAAAAAAATGATTGTACCTGATTAATCAAAAAATGGACATCAGTTTTCTTGTAGGAAAACAATGAAGAAAAAATGACATATTAAAAATTCAGCACTTTATAAACTCCAGATAGTGATAGTCATGGTGATCGGCGCAGAGATGAAAAGTGACAGATATATACGTGTATGTGAAATAGATATTTGTCTTTTGGATTAATTAAGGATTTGTTAGGAAACATATGCCACACTCAAACTGGATAATTTCAAGAATTTTATCAAAGGATCAGGAGTCATTGAAAATATGTTGGCAAGATTAAGGAAAATGAAGAAGGTTTATACTTATATTTGTATCTGTATCTATATTTATAGTATTCCAGATGAGGAGTTGGCTATCATCACTAGTCCCAGTGAGGCAAAGGAAAAAGAGTTTGCCCAAACTTAGAAAAGGCATCATGTGGAAAAGGACACTTGACATCCACTTCCCCTTTCTGTAGAGAGATGCAGCCATTATGAGGGGTTGGTGGGGATCCAGGGGAGTAAACACCTCAACCGTGTGTTCTTTTGTATTCCTGTTTACAGCTCCCATCACTGACTAAGTCCAACCAGGAGCCAGAGAGTGAAAGGAGCTGTTCATGCAGTCTGTTATGGTCAGGACACAAAGCAGGGTAGATTGGGGAAATAGAATGAGCATGCCCTTGTCATAGAAACCACTTTGACTTTCATTTTTATATCCACTCTCAGGCTTGCAGCCTAGGGAGTACTCTATCCATAGCTCTAAATGTGGATATTTGCCAATCACATTCTCCCCATTATAGTGACTCATTCAAAATTGAACTTATGACCTAAGGTTGTTAAAGATGTTGGCAGTGGAAAACAAAATTGTTTTCTTATTTCTTTCCATTGTATACTTGAGGAATATATAGACCATCCAGTGAAAGAGGATGGATGTAATGACTAATGAAAACCCTTTAATTTGGGATCCTTGATTATATAAAACTTAAATGATACAAAAGATGTTTAAATTAAAATTAAAGAAACTAAAGTATAAGGAAAATTATGAGGCATCCAGTGCCAGTGAAGGCAGTAAGTTCAGATCATTTGTCTGGCAAGTCCTTAAGATATTCGAAGATGGAACTGTGAGGGTTTTCCTACAGTTAAGGTATAAATAATCTCACATTTTCATAGACTATCAGTTCATGGTAAATTTCTATAGTAATTGAGTACATTTTCTGTAGGAGTTCTATTACTTATACTGAGGGCATCAATTTCTGAAAAAAACAGTTCTCAATTGAAAACATTAAATACAGCAGTGACTGAAGATTAGTGAGTTGTGACATATGTGCAATAAACAACATTTGAGCTCAGTGAATACATGACATAGTTGTTAGGTGTTATTTTTTTTTCATTTTCTTTTTTCTTTTTTTCTCTTTTTAAAAATTTCTTTCTCTCTCTCTTTTTTTTTCATTTAAATTCCAATTATTTAACATACAGTGCAATATCGGTTTCAGGAGCAGAATTCAGGGATTCATCACTTACATACGACACTCAGGGCCCCTCATAATAAATGCCTTTCTTAATGCCCATCAACCATCTAGCCCAACCTCCCTCCACCTCCCTCCATCAACCCTCACTTTGTTCCCTATCATTAGGAGTCTCTTATGGCTTCTCTCCTTCTCTCCATTTTTTCTTTCCCCCCTTCCCATATGTTCATTTGTTTTCTTTCCTAAATTCCACACATGAGTGAGATCATATGGTATTTGTCTTTCTTTGACTGACTTATTTCACTTAGCATAATACACTAGCTCCATCCATGTTGTTGCAAATGGCAAGATTTCATTCTTTTTGCTGGCTGAATAATATTCCATCATATATCTCTATCTCTATCTCTCTATCTATCTATCATCTATCTATTTATATCTATCATCTTTATCCTTTCATCAGGTGATGGACATTTGGGCTCTCTCCATTGCTTGGCTATTTGTTGATAATACTGCTGCAAACATCAGGATGCATATACCTCTTTTTTGGATCCTTTGGGTACATACCTACTAGGGCAATTGCTGGATAGTAGGGTTGTTCTATTTTTAACTTTTTGAAGAGCCTCCAAACTGTTCTCCAGAGTGGCTGTGCCAGTTTGCATTCCCACCAACAGTACAAGAGGGTTCCCTTTTCTCTGTATCCTCACCAGTACCTGTTGTTTCTTGTATTATTAATTTTAGCCATTCTGACAGATGCAAGGTGGTATCTCATAGTGGTTTTGATCTGTATTTCGTTGATGATGAGTGATGTTGAGCATTTGTTCATGTGTCAGTTAGCCACCGGGATGTCTTCTTTGGAAAGCTGTATATTCATGCATTTCATTCATTTTGAATTTACTTTTGTGTGTGGTGTAAGAAAGTGGTCCAGTTTCATTCCTCTGCATGTTGCTGCCCAGTTTCCCAACACCATTTGTTGAAGAGACTGTCGTTTTTCCATTGGACATTCTTTCCTGATTTGTCAAAGATTAGTTGACTCTATAGTTGTGGGGCCATTTCAGGCTTCTCAATTTGCTTCCATTGATCTATGTGTCTGTTTTTGTGTCAATACCATACTGTCTTGATCGCTAGAGCTTTGTAATATAGCTTGAAATCTGGAATCATGATGCCTTGTTTTGTTTTCCTCTTTCAGAAATGCTTTGGGTATTTGGGGTCTTTTGTGGTTCCCACAAATTTTAGGATTGCTTGTTCCAGCTCTGTGAAAAATGCTGGTGTTATTTTGATAGGGACTGCATTGAATGTGTAGATTGCTTTGGGCAGTATAAACATTTTAACAATATTGTTCTTCCAATCCATGAGCTTAGAATGCTATTCTATTTCTTTGTGTCCTCTTCAATTACTTTCACAAGTGTTCTATAGTCTTCAGAGTACAGATCTTTTACCACTTTAGTTAGGTTTATTTCTAGGTATCTCACTGTTTTTGGTGCAATGCCAGTGGAATTGATTCCTTGATTTCTTTTTCTGCTGCTTAGTTATTGTTGTATAGGTATTTCTGCACATTGATTTTATATCCTGCAGCTTTGCTGAATTTGCATATGAGTTCTAGAATTTTTTTGGTGGAGTCTTCCAGGTTTTCTACACAAAGTATCATGTTGTATGCAAATAATGAAAGTTTGATTCTTCCTTCCCAATTTGGATATCTTTTATTTCTTTTTGTTGTCTGATTGCTGAGCCCAGGATTTCCAACACTATGTTAAATAGTAATGGTAAGAATGGACATCCTTGTCTTGTTCCTGACAATAGGGGAAAGGCTCTCAGGTTTTCCCCATTGAGGACGATATTAGCTGTGGGTCTTTTGTACGTGACCTTCATGATGCTCATGTATGTCTCATCTATCCCGCTTTGCTGTATTTTGTCAACTACTTCTTCTGCATCTATTGACAGGATCATATGGCTCTTTTCTTTTCTTGTATGAATGTGGTGTATCTTGTCGATTGATTTGTGAATGTTGAACCACCCCAGCAGCCAGTGATATATCCCACAAGATTGTGGTGAGTAATTCTTAGAATGTACTCTTGAATTTGATTTGCTAGTGTTTTATTGATAATTTTTGTATCCATGTTCATCAGGGATATTGGCCTGTAATTCTCTTTTTTAGCGGGGCCTTTGGTATTGGAATCAAGGTAAAGCTGGTTTCTAGAATGAGTTTGGAAGTTTTCCTTCCATTTCTATTTTTTGAAACAGTTTGAGGAGAATAGGTATTAACTCTTCTTTAAATGTCTGGTAGAAACCCCTGGGAATCAATCTGATCCTAGACTTTTGTTTGCTGAGGGATGCTAGGCAGTATAATTAGATCAATATTGCCAAAATCAACAACAAAGTTGGAAAAATTCATATGAGACCACATTTTTAGAAGTAGTTTCTGTACTAAACAGGGCTGACATTACAATTGGAACATCCGCCCTAATTATAGATTTCTGATTATTCAATAGTGTACAGGCCAAACTGTTGCATTGCTCAATCACAAATAGACATTCAGGAATCAGTACTGTTGACAAAGGGAGAGTTTTAATAGTTGAGTAAATCTTCTCTTTTTAGACATATTAAACATATTAATCTGTGTCATTAGGAAGAGCTCTATGGCACAGTGAAAAAAGTGCCATACCAGGCAATCAGATCTGAGTGATGACATTGGTTTCATTCCTTATATTGTGGCTTTTAATAGAGATTTTTTTAAAGATTTTATTTATTTATTTGACAGAGAGAGACAGCCAGCGAGAGAGGGAACACAAGCAGGGAGAGTGAGAGAGGAAAAAGCAGGCTCCCAGCAGAGAAGCCTGATGTGGGGCTCGATCCCAGAACGCTGGGCTCAATCCCAGAACGCTGGGATGACGCCCTTAGCCAAAGGTAGACACTTAATGACTGCTCCACCCAGATGCCCCTTTAATAGAGACTTTTTATACCAGTTTTAGGTTCACAGCAAAATTCAGTAGAAGGAACACAAATTTCCATGTACCCACTGCTGTATGATGTTGAGGGAGGCAGATCACATGACTGAGTCTCATTTTCATCCCGTGCATCGTAATAGAACTGAACTAGAGACACTTCCAGCTCTTAGGGCACAGACTCTGTGTCCCTCCCCAGTTTAGGTTTAACAAGACCCTCTCGTTGGCTACACCATATCCAAAAATCTTTACTGCCCATCATATTCTGGATACAAGCTAGTATTTCATATTGCATGGCACTACCTCATTTGTTCCCAGACATTGAGGCGACAAGCATTAGAGAATCTCAACAGCCTTCTTGCCCCTGTGTTCCCAAACTGCCACACCCTGCTGCAGCCTGAGTGGTGGAGAGAAACCGAACTGAATTGGTGGCACTGACAGGGTTGCACGCACTGTCCTGCATTTATCCTGGGGCCTCATACCTCAGAGGACTGGAGGAAGACTTATGAACTGATCCTTCTTGCTCTGAGAATTAGAATGGTCTCTTGACAAGAGGAACTATTCTGCCAGGTAAGTGAGCACTGAGGGCAATAAAAGTGGGAGGTAAGAGGAAAACACAGAGACAAAAGAGAGGAGAGTGGACAACCAGAGTGGAGAAGGACGATCAGGTGAGTGTTCCAGAAGAGAAAGGCTCTCAGTTCATCATAGGACATAATTTTCACCAAAATACCTTCATTGTTCATGCTCATTCTTACAGTATTCAAGCCAGACTCGGTCAGAGTTTTCAGACTGTACTTGCCTGAGATACCCTAGACCTTTATGGTAGGTGGTCTCTGTCTCCATGGGCAGGATGTGATACTTACACGGGGTGACGATTTATTTTTCTGACGTGACAGAATGGAGATTCCAGAGTGTGACTGGGATTGTATCAGATAGCCTTAAAGTCCCACAGTATCCCAAGTATCAGTGCTTTTTAATATGACATTAAGTGTGACTCAGAGGTCTAAACCCCAAATTATAACTTCTTCTGATTTTTGAGTTTGTAAACTAACTCTTTAAACTCTACCTTCCTCCTCTGAGGAATGGAAGAAGACATCACAAGGGCATGTGAATGAATTTGAAATTAGACAATCAGAAGCAATAGGAACTGGGCAGTCAAAATGAACCCATGTCAAATATAAGGAGTTGTGGAATAATTGGCAGGGCAGATCTTAGGGATATGTGGAATATTACCGAATATATGTTACTTTAGAATATATGTTACAACTTCACAAGGGAATACTAACATGGCTGCTCAGATTCCAGGCTCATCGTAGTCCCAAATCTCATTCCTTTTCTTAGAGAGACTTCCCATTTTATCCTGGGATGTATCTTCTTTTTTATTTCCTTCCCAAATTGGCAATGAGTGGGATGAAAAAATATATAAATAAAGCCATCAAAATTACCAGAAGAATTTCGGGGTAGAAAAAAAACATGAAGCAGTTTATACCTATGGGTGTACTAACTTTTCACTGGATGAAACAGAGATAAATCTGATATCCGTTCTTTCCCACGCCTCAGCCAATTAGCTCACTTTTGTGAGTAGCCCTCTCAGGGTGTTTCCTCTCTGGAAGGATACTCCAGAGTCTCCACATATCTTCCTACCTCCCATTACACTTCAAAGAAATATTGTTATTGTCATTGCTGTCTGTCATCATTATCACGATTATTTTCTGTTCACTAATGTAAGGCTGTATGCTAAGTGTTTTACCCACGTTAGCTCCTTTAATCTGAAGCACGATCCTGTCAAATTGTTTTTCCCTACAGTTCACAGATGAGGCTACTTTGCTACAGAGAAAAATAAGCCATTCATCCAACTTAAAAAGTGAGGAAGTTTTGGAACCAGAATTTTCCTGATGTGGATAAGCTTGTGAAAGCAGAGGGAGAGTCTGAACGAGGGGGATGGTGGACAGTTGTCTCCTAAAACCTCAATAGAAAGTCATGGAGATGATAAAGCTGCTTCAGACTGGCCTCCAGCTCAGGTATCTACCATTTTTTAATTAAACTTCAAGTTCACCTCTTCTTGGCAGAGGGAAAGAGCCACTCTGAAATCAGAGAAATGGTCTGAACTGATTAAGCAGCGAGGTAAAAAAGAAGGCAGATTTCTACATTTGGATTAGGGATGAGATATTGGAAAGTAATCAACAAAAACAAGTAATAATATTGGAAAATCTTGGCACTGAAGGTAGTGAATGCAGGTATAGAAAGGTAGAAAGGAAGGCGAGAGAGACAAGCCCAGGGCAAGAGAAGCAGGAATTGGTGGTGGTAATAAGTCAGGCTGATTGAAGAAACTAGCAGGACCATAGGCACCAGGTTATACAATATGTGAGCAGTATTCAGTTGTAATATGAGTAGTCAGAGAGACTGAATTCATCTCTGGCGTTTACTTATTTGACTTCTTGATTACGGGTCTTCCATTTCCTCAAAAATTGTGATTATTAATCATTCCAGTCAAAACTGCTGAATTCAGATTTTATCTGTGTGGACCTAGAGAAGATTGAAGGGGATGTGAAGTTCCCTAAGGACCAAAGTAGACTTTACGTGATAAGAAGAGACAAGTTTACTCTTTGAAGATGGGAAGTAATCTGTCTCTTGGACTGTAAATTCTCAGAACTGCATTTTGGTGAGTGGGGATTCTTGTCAAGTGATGGGCAAGTGGGATTTTGAGAGGTGGCTCATCTTTCTTACTTCAGAGATGTGTTTCTTGACCACAGAAGAAGTACTGGAATCTATTGGGGGGAAATATATTTTCTCATTTGTTCTGAGTAGGAAAGATTTTGTATCAAGGTCAGATGCTTTTCCTGAGCATTATAGTTTTTGAGTTATCTTATTTTCTCTTGTTTTTGCTTTGAAGCATGAGTTTCTACTCCCTCTTTCCTTATAGCACCTATCTTTCTCTCTTTCTTTCTTTTTCCTTTGGTAGAAGGCACCACTCTCTAAATGACTGATCGGATCTGAAACTAAAAGAAAGAAGGCTTTGAAACTTTAATATCAGAGTCAGAGGCAATTAAACCTTGCTTAAATTATGTATTTTTTTTTTACAATAAGAACATTACATATAAAATTCTATGTTTCATTATTAGAACTTTTTTAAATTCAAAATTGTTATAATTAAGTCTATTTTAACCCATATTTAGCTCCTGGCAATGCTAGTCCAAGACCAAGCCTGTGGCCTCAACTCTACAACTGGGGATATGTCAGTAAGACCTGCTTATGCTAATAAATACTGCTGACCCATACTTGCCGGAATCCTGTAAAGATACCTCCTTGCGTGGTGTTCTAGTACTATTGAAAATCTATGTGGCTTAGGCAGAGCAAGGCATTGTGTGTAAATCACTACAGGAGTCATAAAACAAACAAACCAGCAAACAAACAAGCAAACAAAACAGGCCAATGTTAAGATCAGTAGCCCTAGCCAAGGAAATTCTAGAAGAAAATTATAGAATGAAAGATGTAAACTGGAACCATTTGTGTGTGTGTGTGTGTGTGTGTGTGTGCGTGTGCTGTACTTATAGTGTCTTTAGAAGAAGATTATCCATATTTAGAAAGGATGTCAATAGGTCTGCCTCTGAGAGGCAGAAGGAAATGTCCTTATGGTTTAAAGTAGATATTTTGCTTAACTCACCATGCTCAGCAATGCAGTGAAGAAAGAGCAAAAATGTGGAGACGAAGAGAAGAGTGTTGACTAAAAGCACTGACGGTTCATTTGTTTTGTTTTGTTTTCCAGACTGAGATGCTGATCTCATCATTGCCCTCCCCACTGGAGTGGGATCCTGAAATTGGGTTGTAGTTTTAACAGTGAGCTCCATGGCAACCTTAAACTCCAGTAGTACCCTGTCCTCCACGTTCTATCTCACAGGTATCCCTGGCTATGAGGAATTCCACCACTGGATATCCATTCCATTCTGTGTCCTCTACCTTGTTGGAATAATGGGTAACTGCACCATCCTGCATATTGTCCGGACAGACCCCAGGCTCCACGAGCCCATGTACTACTTCCTGGCCATGCTCTCCCTCTCTGACATGGGCATGTCCATGCCCACAATGATATCACTCTTCAGGGTGCTGTGGTCCATTTCCAGGGAAATCCAGTTCAACACCTGTGTGGTCCAAATGTTTTTTATTCACACTTTCTCCTTCACAGAATCGTCTGTGCTCTTGGCCATGGCCTTTGACTGCTATGTGGCTATCTGCCACCCTCTACGATATGCTACCATTCTCACCCCAAGACTTATCAGTAAAATTGGAATTGCAGCCCTGCTTAGGAGTGCCTTTGCCATGATTCCACTTCTGGTCCGGCTGGCCTTCTTTCCTTTCTGCCATTCGCACATCCTTTCTCATTCCTATTGTCTGCACCAGGACATGATTCGCCTTGCCTGTGCTGACACCATGTTTAATGTTATATATGGATTGGTTCTGATCACTGTGCTGTGGGGCATGGACTCTCTGGGTATTTTTGTGTCTTATATGTGCATCCTTCACTCAATATTAAGAATTACATCGCGTGACGGGAGGCTTAAGGCTCTCAACACGTGTGCATCCCACATCTGTGCTGTACTCATCCTTTATNCATCCTTTACGTGCCTATGATAGGGCTTTCTATTGTCCATCGTTTTGCCAAACACTCCTCCCCACTCATCCATGTCTTCATGGCTCACGTCTACTTATTGGTTCCACCTGTGCTCAATCCCATCATCTACAGTGTGAAGACCAAGCAGATCCGCCAAGGAGTCCTCCACCTGCTTTTCCCCACAAAAATCAGTTCTGTTATGATGTAGGCATGTCCTCAAGGCAATGATGGCATCAACTAAATGGTTTAAACACGTACTGATTTGTCTGCTCTAGGTTTGTTTGCATCAGATTGCCAACAAAAGAGTAAAGAACAGAAATAGAGGCAACGGAGCATCACAAGAAGGTCCCAAAGGAGAGAGTGGGACAATACAGCTTGACTTAACACGTGCTATGTAAATTCCCTCTAAATATGAATATGTTGGAGCAGAGTGTGTTAGGAATCATTTCCATCTATTCCCTTCCATTTCCAAGGTCCTTTATCCATTAATTTTTCATGTAATATATTAGCCCCATGTATCTTTGCTTCCTGATACTCTGTATTTACCAGGAAATTTAATATTATATTTCTTGTTATATCAATGTCTTTGTATATCTACTTTTTCTTTCTTTCTTAATCATGGGAGATACCTTATTTTGACATAAGAGCATATTAGGGCTTGAAGCAGAAGTTATCGATCCTCATGGTACATCTCCATCATCTTTTAAAAGTTTAGATACATGTTCTGCCCTTTCTGAGGATATTTAGTTTCCTTAGGAATAGAAAGGCCCAGGGCGGGTGAGTACAGCAACATAGACAGGTAATGACATTTTCAAAGCTAATTTTTGAAAGATAAAAGTCAAGCGGATGTTCCTAGTTCTGGCTTTCCTTAGTCTTACCTGGGGAATAAATTTCTTTGGCTTTATTTGGAATCCTTAATGCTTCCATTTCCATAGATCTATTTCCCTTATCAAAGTGTTCCTGCCTGAGCTGGCACTGCAATCAATTTTTTATTTTCACGATGATTTAGCACAGAATCCCAAGTTCTTTTTACAATGTATAGAGAAGAATAAGAGAAAGAGATGATGGTAACTGCTATTGGCTCACCCAAGTATCAGTTAAAATTCATGGGCAACTCCTATAATGTTCTTTCCTTTGATCATTCCTGTTACTGTATATAATCCCAATACCAAGACAACAGCTTCTAGTGATCAAGTATTAACTGTTCATGTGTATAGATACACCACCTTAATTAGGAGAGGAGGTATATAAAATGGTCATTACTAGCCATGGTTTTTGGTGGTGATTATACAATAAAAGATCAAAGAAATATACACATTATTAATTAAAATGAGTCTATGTATATATGTTTACTTGAGGGAAAAACAACATTTGACTCACTAAATGTTGATGAGCCAGATAAGTGAGACAATTCATTGTAATGGTTAGAGAATACCAATCAGATAATAATATTCCATTAATGAAGGTAAATAATTATGATGCTGCTCAGTGGTTAGAGATGTAAAAGAATGCAGTTTATCCTCATATGTATTCTTATTTTCAGGTTAATTATATTTGTACTTTTAGGTACTCCTAAACTCTGAAGTCACATACCCTTTCAGTTCAAAGTGATTTAGTAAGTCACCTATTTTATTTTATTAATGTGATTTTTAAAGGCTTTATTTATTTATATGTTTATTTGAGAGAGAGAGAGAACATGTGTTGAGCGAGGGGTGGGGCAGAAGGAGAGGGAGAGAATTTCAAGCAGCTGCACACTAAGCGTGAGGCAGAGGCAAGGCTGGATCTCATGACGTTGACATCATGACTCGAGCCGAAACCAAGAGTCCCACGCTTAACTGACAGTCACTCAGGCACCCCTGTGAGCCACCTATTTTAATTCACCAATCCGAAATCATGAAATTCTCCTATTGATGCCCATGAACTACCTCATCCACCAGATTTGAGGAATTATTAAGTTATCAGTCAGAAAAAACTGGATAATATAAAAATATGCTGCATTTTCCACTGAGGAACATTCAAAGCAGGGTTCAATAATATGATATTCATTTAGAATGTTCCTACATGCCAAATATAGTTTCAGCTTCACCTTTGCTGTTGATCTCATGGAGTCATGTCTAATCACAAATGTCTTATTGTTCCAAGAGAAAAATCATCTATGCAACTGCTTTTCCCTATGGTCTTTACGATTATGTAATTTATTCCTTGTTTAGATTATGACATCAATTTTATGTCTACTTTGTGGTTATATATGTCTCAAATAATTTGTGACCGTATACTTATTTCTTGATTTTTCAATACACATTTTGTAGATCACATGTATGCTGGGTTTCTTGTTAGTATGGACACTCAGTGAAAGATAGATGTTCCCTGTCTTAGTGAAAGAGATACATACTCTACAGTAAAAAAATAAAAGAAAGAAAAAAGAAAAAAATTGTTTCCCAGGTAAGATAAGGACATTGAGTTCCAAAAATACAGAGCTGTGGAATGATAAAAAGGATGAAAATGACAAATGATAAACTAAAAATAACAATGGCAGAAAATGTCCATTGGCTTTCCAGAGTGTCTAGACAGAGTGCCCAGGCCTGGCTTTAGATTGTTTACAGACACACATGAGGCAATGAGTTAAATTTACAAGCTCTGACTTTACCATACAACCATTTAGAATTACTATGAACTTCCTATTCATGTCCAGAAATCTTTGTAAGTATAATGTTGTAGAAATCTGTTTCTTTGTTGGTTTTCCTTCAATAGATACAGGAAAGTCATAGAAATCAGTTAACATGAGATGAGAAATATGTAAGACCCTAAGGCCTTCTTATTCTCCTTCTCTCCTTAACCTCCTTGTTATTCTTGCTGCGATATGCTGCAAATGCAACCAACCTGAGGCAGTTATTTCTTGTTCTTATCATTATTTTAATGACTCCTTGGAGGCAAAAACTATTCAAAGTGAGTGCTATTCAAATAATAAATACCTTCCCTCTACCAAAACTTAGCAACACACTCCCCAACAGATACTGAGTCAACAGCCTACTTTTACTTACATTTAGTTACATAATATCATAAATCAGGAGAATGCTAATTAGCAAATAAAAATATGAGATAAAGAGTAGTACCTGGCATGCCATAACACAAGTTCATGTCAGATTTTCAGTCTGTTCTTTAATTTCTGGCCTAGATTTCTAGGCTTTATATGTGTGCCTATGGTTAGATGTCAAAGAAGTTGAGTCAGTGCATGGTAAAATAGGATAATACATTTCTAAAGTACTATCTAAAAATAAAACTCTCACAAATAAAAGCTGAGGAAATTATATAATTTCAAGGATAGCCAGTAAAAAGTCATGGAAGAGACATTCATGGAAGATATCATCAGAAGTTATAGTGAAGAGTGCATGGGGTCAGGTGATAGCATGGCCTCTGCTGGATGCCTTATGATTTGCATTCTACATCTTCCAACTAATCCACTGGTCTCCATGAATATTGGGGCTTTCTGACAACATAGATGATTGAGAACTCACCTCTATTTGTACGATTATTTATTATCTATCTTTGTGGAGTTACTTTAGGGAAATGAAAAGTCATAAGATATTGTTACTATCTTCAAAAACTTCCAGAAGAGTGAGAGACAAATATGTACATGAAGATAGTGGACGTATGACTATTTTTCAGAGATATATGTTTTCTTTGCTCAAGTTAGAAGTTGATTTCATAAGGATTATTCCAGAAATATAACAGTGGCCCTAAAGTACTCTCTGCTATAATTTCAGGAGATTACCTAGAATACGGGTGCGTATCTCCTGGGTTTTAACGCAGTATACAACAGGGTTGAGAACAGGAGGAATCAGTAGGTATATATAACCCATGATAATATGCACCAGGGGTGGAACATGTTTCCCAAAGCGATGGATGATGGATACCCCCAGCATAGGGACATAGACCAGCAGCACAGCACAAATGTGGGAGACACAAGTGTTAAGGGCCTTGAATTGTTCTTCCCGGGAGGCAATGCCTAGCACAGTGATCAGAATCTTCAAATAAGAGAGGAGAATGAGTACTGAGTCCACTCCACAGGTGATGAGAATGATGAGGTGGCCACAGATGCTATTTATCCAGGGGTCAGAACAGGAGAGCTTAATGACATCTGGATGCAGGCAGGAGGAGTGGGAGAGCACATTAGCCTTACAAAACCTGAGTCACTTAATGAGAAAGGGTCCTGGGAAGATGACAGCCACAGCCCGTAGCAGAAGCCCCACACCTATCTTGGCGATGGTGGAATCGGTCAAAATAGTAGTGTACCTGAGTGGGTTGGAGATGGCCACGTAGCGGTCAAAAGCCATGGTGAGGAGGATGCCTGACTCCATTAAGGAAAACACATGAATGAAGAACATCTGGGTGAGGCAGGCATCAAAGTCTATTTCATGAACATTAAACCAGAAAAGCCTGAGCAGCGTGGGCAGGGTGGCAGCACAGAGTCCCAGGTCAGTAGCAGCCAGCATGGAGAGAAAAAGGTACATGGGTGCATGAAGTGACCATTCCACCCAAATAACCACCGAGATGGTGATGTTCCCCATTAGAGCAATCAGGTAGAGGGCACAAAACAAAATGGAAATCACTGGATGAGAATCTTCCAGACCAGGGAAACCACTCAGTAGAAAGGGTCTGTAGGTACTACCATCGAAAAAGACCATGCCGAGTCATTTGGAGTAATCAATAGTTTAGAGTAAAACAGTCTGGGTTAGCACACCATCACCACGAGCCTTATGTTATGTAGTCGGCATTCTGTGCGTATGCTGTTGACTACATAAATTCCCTTCACCATCTATTCAAATCTGTAATAAAAGAGAAACACACAGGCACTAGTGAACTTTCAGACAAGAGATCATAATAAGAAACTCATTTCAGGTATTTGTTTTCCCCACATAACACTGTCTCAATCAAGAGATGAAATATTGCATAAAAACATAGTTACTAAATTTTTCTAGCATTTCTAATATAAAGTGTGGTATGGTTGCTAGGAGAGGACAACCAAAACTAATATAAGGATTAAAGTCTATGGAGATAGGTGGAAAGTGGAAAAACCTCTCCCATATCCTTACGCTTGTGTCCCCTCTTCAGTTCACTAAGGGATTGAGTGCTGAGATTAGGGAAGTGTGAATGTCATTCACACAGAGTTCCTATCTTTGTAGAGAGAACAGTCTTATATCCCTGATTATATTAGGAGCTACCCTATGATCCANGAATGAAGGGGGGGTAAAGAGAAAGGGGAATGAACCATGAGAGACTGTGGACTCTGGGAAACAAACTGTGGGCTTCAGAGGGGAGGGAGGTGGGGATTGGGATAGGCTGGTGATGGGTATTAAGGAGGGCACGTATTGCATGGTGCACTGGGTGTTACATGCAAGTAATGAATCATGGAACATTGCATCAAGAACTGGGGACGTACTGTATGGTGACTAATATAACAATATAAATATTATTTAAAAAAAATCTCTAACAATACATAATCCCAGGGTCCTGTTAAGAGATGATGATGATGACTCCATTATTTCTGTATCTTTATTCTCTCTTAACTTCATTTTGAAAGTGTGGACCAAAAAACAAGACCGGAGTCCAGGAAGCCCATATTCTGTTCCTCATCGGACACTAGCTATATGATAGTGACTAAGTTGCTTCTGATCTCTGAACTAAGGTTTTTTTTTTTTTTAATTTTTAAAATATTTGAGTGTTGTGGAGTAAAGTAAATGATCTTTAAGGGCTCTTGCCAGGAGGATCTATTTGGTTAAATTTATAAATTTATTTCTAATAAATAAGTACTCAAAAATTGATTATGTGCCCGCACGACTGCCCATCCTAGATATTGCCCTATGCAATCAAAATACAAAGTGGACCAGCTTATGTTGCTATGCCACTACATGTGTCCCATGTGGGGAAAGCTCCCTGGGAGGGATTACATGAGGTCATGTTTATGCGACCCTAAAGGTGAGGAAAAATGCCCACACTGGGTACTGTGATGGGATAGGAAAATTTCAGAAAGGGAGAAAAACCATGAAATAAAAGAAAGGATGAAACGTTTTGGAATTTATAACAATTTGCAGAATAAAGTTCAGAGATGGATACAGCCTTGATATGAAGAGCATTATGAAACAAGACAGAAGTAATCTTAAGAAGTTCTCTATTATTCCTAAATAAATAAATGTAAGCGCTAATTTTGAATGTGTGTGTTTTTGAAAGGGTGAATGGTATGATCGTGTTCATATTGTTAAAAGATGATTCTAGTTGCACTGTGGTCAATT
>NC_048225.1:57348120-57364190 GCF_002007445.2 Ailuropoda melanoleuca
TTCAGAGATGGATAAAGCCTTGATATGAAGAGCATTATGAAACAAGACAGAAGTAATCTTAAGAAGTTCTCTATTATCCTAAATAAATAAATGTAAGCGCTAATTTTGAATGTGTGTGCTTTTGAAAGGGTGAATGGTATGATCGTGTTCATATTGTTAAAAGATGATTCTAGTTGCACTGTGGTCAATTAATTACATGGGAAAATTTGATAATTCTCAGTAAGGTTATTTCCCTGTTTGGGAAACTGTATATATATAACAATAGCTAACTTCTACTGAATGGACTAATATCATACCTCTGGAACTATAACACTTTTAAAGATCATCTCCATAAAAGATGTGATCCAGCAATCGCACTACTGGGTTTTTACCTTAAAAATATAAAGATACTAATTCAAAGGGTTGCATGCACCCTGGTGTTCATAGCAGCTTTATCAACAGTGGCCAAATTATGGAAAGAGCCCAACATCCATCAGCTAATGAACTGATAAAGAGGATGTGGTATAGATACAGGATGGAGTGTTACTCAGCCATAAAAGGGAACGAAATCATGACATTTGCAACAACTTGGATGGGTTTAGAGAGTGTTATGCTAGGCAAAACAGGTCAGTTGGAGAAAGAGAAATGCCATATGATTTCACCCATATGTGGAATTTAAGAAATAAGACAAACAAACATAAGTGGGGGAAAGAAGGGCATACCAGGAAATGGACTCTATTTTTTTTTAGACTAAATTGGGAAAAAATCAGTGCATTTTTAATTTTTAAAAATTTTTTATTGTTATGTTCCATTAGCCAGCATATAGTACATCAAACTCTTGACTAGAGAGAGTGAACTGATGGCAACCAGAGGGGAGGTGAGGGGATGGGTTAAATAGGTGATGGGGATGAAGGAAGGCACTTGCTGTGATGAGCGCCGGGTGTTGTATGGAAGTGCTGAATCACTATTTTGTGCACATGGAACTAATGTTGCACTGTATGGTAAGTACTGCAATTTAAAATAAATAACTCGAAAAAAATATGCAACCCCTATGAAAAAAATTCTCATTCACCCTTATCTTTCTGTTGAAGTATCAAGCTTTTAGAAGGACAGTGACTTTCTTCAGAAATAGCTATTAAGCAGCAAGACAGAGTTGAATTCAGTGGAGGCAAGAAAGTGTACAGTCCATGAATTTTGCCATACTAGTGCTGTTTTCCTGAGTGGACCATATCAGAACAAACAGAAAAACATGGGTTCTGCTTGGGTTCAGTAGCTATATGGTCTCGGGAAATAATTTTACCTCTTTGAGCCTAGAGTTTGTACCTTCACATTACGGATAGTAGTGCTAATGCTATCTATAACATAAGAGTTCGTTGAGAAGTAGATGAAATGATACATATTAGGAATTTATAACCCAGCCTGGTACATAGAATCTTCCTAGAAATATTTTTTATTAAGAATACTTCTCAGGGGAGTGCCACATGGCTCTTTGCCATATTAAGGGAAACAAATAGGTCGCGCAAGTCTGTGTTGCTGGCTACAGAAAGTTAGGAGGTGAGGTCACACATTTCATAAAGAAGATCCCATGAATTCTTCCTATAATGAGGGCATGACATTCCCTACCTTCTTGCTTGCACCGNGCTTGCATCTAACAGCTTCATTGCTCATTTTGTAAATCTGGGGAGCCAGAGAAAATTTGCATCTTTAGAAAGAGTACAGTGAATCAAGATTACAAAAGAAAGCAGTGTTCCACCTGCCTTGGTCTCATTCTACAAACAGACCTGAAGAGGAATTAAAATCTGTGGATAGAACCTTTTAAAACCTCTCCTTTCCTGGAATTTCAGTTGGGAACAAGAGAGGTACCTGGTTTTCCACCATGGATGGTAAGTCAGTACTTTGGGATCATAAGCATAAAAGAAATATTCCTAAAATTATGTCTAGGAGCAGGCAGTTAATTCACTCTGTGTGTGTTTGGCGAGGGGCGTTTATCAGCTGGTATCTGAATTCTTTTGAGCTTTTCCAATGAAAATCATGTCTACCTCCCGTGAGAACCATGAGTGCTTCCCAAAGTCCGTAAACCTTATGTGGCTATATTCTTCTGCCACTTTATAAAGCATAAATAAATCTTTCTTTTGTACTANGGCTATTTTCTTCTGCCACTTTATAAAGCATAAATAAATCTTTCTTTTGTACTATTACCTGCAATATTTTTCTGTCCTAAGTAGGATTTTAATGCACATCACTTAGGAGAAATTTATGCAATTAACATTCGATTCTGTGGATAGAGCAAGTGAACTATACGGGCTAGTTTTTAATAGTTCGACTTTATTAATTATAGAATACACGAGCAAGATTTCTTGCTTGTTTTTTTTCACATGTTAACCTGTTTTTTCACTGTATCTGTGTTTATGGTAGAGGAGACGGTTGTTTACCTGACTACATGGGCACACACACACGAGAGAAGTAGAAAAAGAAAAATGGGATAGGCTGGTGATGGGTAGTAAGGAGGGCACGTATTGCATGGTGCACTGGGTGTTATACACAACTAATGAATCATCGAACTTTACATCAGAAACCAGGGATGTACTGTATGGTGACTAACATAATATAATAAAAAAAATTTTTTAAAAAGGAAAGAAAGAAAAGGAAAAAAAAACACAGAGAAACACATAGTAATGCCAGGTGAGGTACGACTGTAATACTTCAAATATTTAAATACTGTGGAGATGGACTGAAAATACCTTCACTTTAAATATAAATAGGAATTGATATAGTTAATAATGGTAACAGTGTTAATGATGACAATCATAGTGACAGCATTGATTATATTCAATCAGAAAAAGAAACCCTCTGCAAGAGTTTAATTTTTTAAGTGTCCTCCTCTATGTGTCTAATGATAACAGAAGGCGGGAATACGGGTGTTCCTACAGATGAAGCGTGTTGACTGTTGACCCTCAAGAAAGGAGAGAGGAAACATAGGGAATGGATAGTAAATGTGGCAGTGATTGATTGGATATGAACTTATTTGAGCAGAAGAAGCTCTAAGAAGACAATTGCCTAAAAGTGGTACTCTTCAAAGTGATCCATTCTTAAATAAATAAGAAATCAGAATGGACATCAACACATACATTATGAAAATACATAATGGCATTTTGTACCATTTTAGTAGTAGAACCATACANTGCCAGGTGAGGTATGACTGTAATACTTCAAATATTTAAATACTGTGGAGATGGACTGAAAATACCTTCACTTTAAATATAAATAGGAATTGATATAGTTAATAATGGTGACAGTGTTAATGATGACAATCATAGTGACAGCATTGATTATATTCAATCAGAAAAAGAAACCCTCTGCAAGAGTTTAATTTTTTAAGTGTCCTCCTCTATGTGTCTAATGATAACAGAAGGCGGGAACACGGGTGTTCCTACAGATGAAGCGTGTTGACTGTTGACCCTCAAGAAAGGAGAGAGGAAACATAGGGAATGGATAGTAAATGTGGCAGTGATTGATTGGATATGAACTTATTTGAGCAGAAGAAGCTCTAAGAAGACAATTGCCTAAAAGTGGTACTCTTCAAAGTGATCCATTCTTAAATAAATAAGAAATCAGAATGGACATCAACACATACATTATGAAAATACATAATGGCATTTTGTACCATTTTAGTAGTAGAACCATACATACCAACATTGGTACTCGGGACATCAAAGTTAAAGTCGGTGCAGGGTTACATGTTAATATACACATAAGCAGAAGACAAAAGGAGGGATACTGTCGTGAAACAAATTTCAGATATAACAAATGATCACTTTAATAAACTTAGCCAAATGAACATATGTTTTCAAAATGTCTCAGGTCCCATTTGATTGAAAAAGTGCAATAATCATTCTCACATAACATCTTGGCTTAGAGATGTGAGATACAATCTTCATTAACTTACATGATTTATAAAATGGTAACATTCTCCTGATATTAAAAATGTAAAGTTCTGTTCATGAGAAAAAGTTCAGGATACCCAACCATTCTATCAATCTGTGGATTAAGGAAGACCGGCCAATATTTTGTTGGATTCATCAGCATTTTTAAACATGACGTATCTACCTTACAGTCCCAGAGTTATTCAGATGAACATGTAAGTCATGTGTATCCTCGACATTGGGATGATTATGTGTAGAACGAAACACAGCATTATTACTTCATTGTTGGGACTGTGACAATGAGTAACAGGAACCCACATTTACAGTGGAATTGGGAAGTCGCTGTCATGTACTTGCCACATGTTGCAGCCTGCATAACCAGCAAGGAGAGGGAATTCTTTTGACAGGGAGGACAGTTTTCACATAGGAATTTTATCTCCTGCTTTTTAAAAAAATTTAAATTCAATTAACCAGCCTATATTGTATCATTAGTTTCAGATGTAGCGTTCAATGATTCATTAGTTGCGTATAACACCCAGTGCTCATCACATCATGTGCCCTCCTTAATGCTCATCACCCAGTTACCCCATCCCCCACCCACCTCCCTTTCCACAACCTTCAGTTTGCTTCCAGGAGTCAAGAGACTCTCATGGTTTGTCTCCCTCTCTGATTTCTTCCCTCTCCTGCTTTTAAGAAAAAGAAGGACGACCGCAACCCTGTCTTGGCAACACACTAACCACTGCTGACAGCCAATGAGAACTCACCACAACCTCAAAATCTCCTTCTTCTCCATAAACTTTTATACAAAACCGCCCTCCCCAATGTCCGCCTAAAACTGAATAAAAGCTTACCTTCCCTTGATTTCTTCAGACTTGCCTATGGTTTGATATTGTTGGCTTGTCTCGAATTGTAATTTTTCTGCTATTCCTAAATAAACTCATTTTGCTACTAAAACAACTGGCCATTTTATTTTATTTTATTTTTAAAGATTTTATTTATTAATTTGACAGAGAGAGAGAGACAGCCAGCGAGAGAGGGAACACAAGCAGGGGGAGTGTGAAAGGAAGAAGCAGGCTCCCAGCAGAGGAGCCTGATGTGAGGGTCGATCCCAGGACTCTGGGATCACGCCCTGAGCTGAAGGCAGACACTTAACGACTGAGCCCACCCAGGCGACCCTGGCCATTTTATTTTTAAGGCTGATATTACCCAGGTGCAGTGAACACAGACTCCCTGAAGTGAACACAGACTCCCTGAAGTCAGCCCATCCATGTCGTATGTGAGTGTGCCTCCCATTAACGTCCCAGGTAGAACTGGAAAAAGGCAGGGAAGAGAGCCTTCTGGGTGCAGATAAGGATCAACTGAAGACTCCTATGCCTGACGGAATAGGCATTAAGCTAAAGTAGTGAACCAGCAGGACACATACAAAAGTGAGCTCTAAGAGTAAGGACTAACATCTGCAGTGGTACACAGACGAGCTCCACCGTGCATGGCCTTACCTGACCACGGGTTCTGCCGGGATGAGGATGAGCACCCATCTCACCTGAGGAGGACTTCAGGTCTCTCACGGTCTTATAACTTTTCCAGATGAGCTCAGCTGTAGGCATGTTTCCCAATGCCAAAGGCTCCCAAGGGCATGGAGGCCGATGACCTCCCCACGGTGTCAGGGAAAGACATTACGGGGAATTGGAGATTAGGTTCAGAACTCTTATACGAAGGAATGAATCATGGAACTTCACAACAAAAACTAGGGATGTACTGTATGGTGACTAACATAATAAAATAAAAAAAAATTGTTAAAAAAAAAAAAGAACTCAGATTCAAAGTCTTTAGACCTAACATCTTAGTAACAGAAGAATCCAGGATGGGAGGCAATGGAGGTGAATCCTTCTTAGCTGTCTCTGGAGCCTGCCCCTCAGCAGGATTTCTTGAGTCTCAGAAGTCTTATTTTTTTTCAATACCATATGTATGCATTAGAAAAGGAAAGGTAGTGTCTAGTCCCTTCCCTTTATTTTAAATAAAACCTTTTTATCCTCAATACAATAGATCTCCACATCTGACCATCACAATCTTAACAGTTCATAAAGACGCCTTAACTGGATTCAATCATGCAGATCATCCAAATGGTCTTAACATCTTATTCTCTCAAGGCTTTGTCCTTGGATTAGCTCCTAGTGTGGGAATGAATGGAAAGTCCACCCCAAGGGCAGGAGTGCAGGTGCAGTAAGGAGCCCAGGTCCAGCTGTGGGCTCAACCAGGAGTCACCTCCTCTTGATAACCTCCTCCAACACTCCATCCCTCATGATGGACTCTTACAGTCTCCCACACCCCCTCTTCTGCAATGTGCCCTGAGCAGTGAGCAGGAGTTTCCCTGGTATGGGGGGGGGTGAGGGGGTGGGGTTCATCTGGTGTCTATCTGGTGGCATTGGAAGCAGATGTCACAGCAACAGTATAGGCACATGCAAGAGAAAACACAGATTAAGATAAAGTTGCCAAAATAAGTAACACATTTTTCTCCAAGAGCCCCATAATCCAAACCACTGATGTATTAAGTTCCTTAGGCTGGGAGTCAGACCACTCAGGGCATTCAGTCGTGTCTTCAAGTAATTTAATAAAGATGATACATTAGCAGACTCAAGAGATATGAACACACTGCATTCTGTTTGGATAATTGCACAGGTGAGCCAGTGATAATATCCAAGTCCATGTTACTTTGGAGGACAACTGTTCTCATTAGAAACATTTTAGTGTTCAGTAAAGACAGACTTTGCTGGCTATCATTTAATTTTGTCAAGTGAATTTAGCAGGGGCTTCTTTAAGTGCTATATAGTCTCCTCCAGGTTGGGGGAGGGAACAAAGACAGTGGCCAAATGATCGTACCCCTGAAAAACACAATGTACCCACCTGGCCTTGAGAGAGGGAGGTCGGCAGCTTTAGGAACCTAACCAGGTTGTGCATACCATGCATGTCGTGGGGGAGACAGTACTCTCAGCTGGGAGATGAACTTGGGGTGTGATATGCCAGACCCAGACCCCCATTTTCTCCCTTCTTTAGGGGTGGGTGTTCCATTCCTTGTAGAGTATGCTTCCATAGTTCTGGCTCACAGCAGGACAACAGGATCCCAGTAGAGATTGAGTAGTTCCTCGTCACCCAGGGCTGTGAAGTAACTCACCTATTCTGGTGGGACTGCCCACTGCAAATTCCAGTAGGTAACATGTTTCCCAGGTATGCTGGAGCTTGGTGCTCTTGGCGACATGGCACCTTGATCCACATTAAGTAGTGGAGTGGTCGCTATCTCCTGCAACACGCACGGCTTTACAGTGTTGAGTGTCCTGGCAGGAGTCCCCAGTCTCTCATGTGGGGCAATAGGCCCTACTGGTTGATTATTAAAATGTGTGAAAGCCTGGGACTTTACTTTTGCCCACCCAGAAAACATGGTTTTACTTGTTAGTAACTGAAAATACGGCTTTAATCTTGTATTCTTCCTATCAACCTGCTGCTTGTGGATTATAGGGGAGGATGGACTCTCCAGTCAGTGTCATGTTCTTTTGCTTGAACTTGCATATGAAGACCTTTGAAATGCGACCCCTGATCATTGTGTATTTGTTGAGAGTATCTATATGTGATACTCAGCTTTTAAAAATCCCTTATGGTGACAGACTTGTTTTTAGTGGGACAGGGAAAGCTTGGGGTAGGCCAGACAACATGTGTACACAAACGAAGGCATATTTAGAACCCTCACTCAGAGGAATGGGGCCATTATCATCAATTTCTTAATCCCTTACCAGTTGGGAGCTCGGGTGGCTGGCCAGACTCCTTTGGCAGCTGCCTTGGGTGTTGCTCAGAAAACTATGCTGTTCCTGCATTAATCAAGTCACTATTTCCAGGGCAGTCTGGTATCCTTGGCAATATACCAGCCCACCTGGCACTACAGTGCCTGCTCTTTCTACGCAATCATCTGCTGAATCTACCATAGGGTCAGTTGCCAGCGGTCGTGCCCAAGCTTGGGGAGTAGCTTCCTGATGGCCAGGGAATGTCAGCACCTTATGAGCTGGAAAATGGAAAACAGGGAGGACCGCTTGTGGTTCCTGCAGGTGAACTCAAATATCTTTCTATATATTCTGACCACACAAGGGCTTACTCATGATCATCCATCCATCTGCTTCCCATTCTCCGAGCTGTGGGGTTAGTCCTTTTAGAGGAGTCGAACTGACTTATCAAAAGTCTAGGGTAATTACTATGTTAAACTTTCTTCTGTATTAGCGGTTGGATGGAGTGGGGCACGTTGTCCGTTTCACCGTCAATCACAATATCCTCCCTTTTATTCTGTTTACTTTTCCCTGATGACACCTCTTATTGTTCAAATCAGGCTTTGATACAAGCCCTCAAACCCTAATCCATGGCAGCCTGAACCCTCTTATCTTTGCAAAATGACACCCTAAGTTCTCCAACTTATTATTCTGCTCTCCCACCTTGTCTGTAGCCCCAAACCTTGCAGAGTTGTGGACACCTGTATGTCCTTCTCTAACCTAACGTCTTTCTCCAACTTTCTAGCTTAAATTCCAGCCTCTACCTGGGCATTGGTGGCCTCCAATTTGCCCACAGTGGTTGCCTCCCCATGGTGGCTGCCATGTGCTTCCCTTCTCTGCCACAGTGCAGTATATGCAGTTTCTCAAACAAAGGTGTTAGAACAGCTGGTGTTTTCTGGGGTCCCGTACTCCCATGTGGTCCACAAGTATGTGGCATATGGGCCACGCCTCCCCACACAGAGCTCGATGGCTAACTCCAGATTTTCCTGCCAACACCTCTTCTCCAAAACCCATTTCCTCTATCTTCTGGCTGGCTCATCAGTTGTTAGTTCACAAACTGGCCCTGAACATGAATGGCAGGAAGTAACTATAGAAAGAGGCAGGTATCTATAGAAAGAGGCAGGCTACTCTAGACAAGTAGGTGACAGGTTTAGTAAGCAAGGGAACTTACTCATCAGGCTTCTGTTGGGTGACCACAAGATGATTATCTCTCTACATCTGAGCACGGGAATCTTAAAAGTTTATGTAGAGGCCTTCATGGGGTTTTGTTGGGGTTAATGTAGAGCATGAAATCAGCCATAATACCTGGCTTGCTAAAATGTAACACAGAGGCCACTGGGGGCGAGGGGAGGTTTCAGAGAAGGGCGTAGGCCTTTGGAATGCTGAGGCCTGTAGGACCACTCTGTCATTGGAATGCCACAGGGAGTTGCCTTCCCTGAGCCTTTCTTAGCCCAAACAGCTGCCCCGTGATCTAAGAGATGTCTGCATTGTCCCTTAGGCTATTTTTAGCAGTACTCTTAGAACATGCAGATTAGCATGTCTTATCTTTCCCATAAACTGATCTTCCTAGTTCCAGTAAGACCCCTTATCACACAAGAAACAGTGATAAGGATTTGTGATTATCCTGAAAAACCAATAAAAGAGAGAGCAAGGCAGAGAAAGGGTCTTTGTCTCTGAGCGTTGACCCCCTTGCTTCTCCTCTCTTTTCATAGCAAAGTTTAGAGTAACCTTTCATCCATTGGTATGGGGATTGCTGGCCATTTCCTGCAGGGTTTGGCCATATATAGCATCCAGGTGGTCTCAGCAACACACTGCTCTCTCAAGCCTGAGTCCTTGGAACAAGTCCTAGTCCAGGAATGGTGGGTGAAACGTATATTCCAGAACAGTGGACTGGGTGAGGAGCCTGATTGCCTGGGTCTAGCTCATGAGTCACACTGGTCAAGTCCTCTTAATGACCACCTCAAAAATATGAACACAACATTGATAACAAAATAATTATGTATTCTATCTTACTTGAACTACATCTTCCAGAATTCTTGGGTATAATTTCGTGATTTTTCAATCAATGTCATGTGTGGCTTATCTATCAAAAATAAAGGTGCAGTGGGGCACCTCAGTGGCTCAGTTGGTTGAGCATCAGACTCTTGATCTTGATTCAATCTTGATCTTGGGGTTGTGAGTTTGAGCCCTGCATTGGTGTTCATGCTGGGTGTGGAGCCTAATTTAAAAAAGAGAGAGAGAGATGTAGCAAGGACTTAAACCATCTTTTCAGGCTAGTGTTCAGAGCAGTAATGTGTGTAGTTTTGTCATTCTTTTTCCTTTATTTCTTTTGTATTCCTATCACACCTGAGTAAAGAACTGATCTTCATATTATTTTCCTAATCAGTGTAGCAATAAAAAGAAGACACTATCGAGGAACTAGAAAATGGTTAAGTGAATTATGGAACATGAAATTAAATATGTATTTTGTGACCATTAAAATTATAATCATGAATACTGTAATATCAAAAGCAATGTCTTTATGGCATATTTTCTCATAGGAAGTTAGGAATTATGTATGTGTAATTGAAGCAAAAATCATTATGTAAAGCCAATATGATTATAAATTTGAAAAACTTAGTGCAAGAAGCACATCTGTAAACTATTTTTGACCAACCAATATGCCCCCACTGAAAATAGTTTTAGAGTGAGACAAATTCCATTAAAGTAATTATCTGTTTTTATTCCCTTTTCTCGAATCTTTAATACAAATGTTGGGAAAATAACTCTAAGGACTTGGTGCTATCTTCTGTTCAAGATTCTGCTCCAGCATATGCTGGGCTCCACAGGGAATGCGTGCACACCTGGGCCACTTTCTTGGCTCCTGTGAGGCAGTGGTTCCAGAACTATTATATAGTTGAGGTTAGCTGAAAAGGCAGGAGATTATAATAAAGACAGGCCAGGAACTTCTGATGATTCAGGACAGGTAAGATAGAAAATAACACAAAACTGACTCAAATCTCCCTTCATCACCAATAGCATGGACCATGAGGCCCTGAGTATTTCATCAAGGCCAAAGGGGTCGAAAATCAGAAGTAGGAAGATCGGTAGGAGAAGAAAGGGAAGACTGAAGGGGGGAGTAAACAGAAGGGGGGAATGAACCATGAGAGACTATGGACTCTGGGAAACAAACTGAGGGCTAGAGAGGGGAGGGGGGTGGGGGATTGGGATAGGCCCGTGATGGGTATTAAGGAGGGCACGTATTGCATGGTGCACTAGGTGTTATACGCAAGTAATGAATCATGGAACTTTACATCAAAAACTAGGATGTACTGTATGGTGACTAACATAACATACTAAAAAATTATTATTAAAAAAATCAGAATGGTATTGAGAGATTCAAATGTGCTCTCGGGCAATAGGAGTGAGGAAATCATGGGATGATAATTAGTATCTTCTATGAAGGAACTTCCTTATCAAATTGACAAGAGGCCATAAAATCTTTTTTATTACACCTTTCTCCTTCATGCTACCAAATCTATCAATTCTGATTTGACTGTGATATTTCTTGTACCACAAGATCTTACTTTTCTTTAGAATTTTCCTTTTCCCCAGCAGCTTTACACTATTCCAATCTGATCTTCTCCCCAGGAAAGTCGTGTAACCCAGCTAAGGTTTTCCAAGGATAACTAATGACAGTGAGAACAGGAGACTGAAATGTAGCAGCCCCTTCACCTCCTATTTGGTCAAATCCTAGAAGAAAGCAGGCACTTCAGCATTTGGTATGTACAACAGATTCAAGGACAACCCAGGTTATTTAAGATTTTTCCCAATCAAGGATTGAGAGTGAAGAATTCTAGGCTGTGATACTGAAGGAAGCACCTGGAAAGAGAGGGGTTGTAAGTTTATTCTCTTTTTCCAATTCTGCATGCCCAGGAAGGTTATTTGCATTTTTTTTTCACGTCTACTGATGAGAGAAGTGGGAGCTTTGTGATCCACTGAAGAAAAGTCAGTTCCTGTAGTTTCAAGGGGACACAGAGAAAATAATTCCTAGCAGGTATTGTGCCACTTGGCTTCTGGGGCAATAGACAATAGGACAACGTCCCAAATAGGATCCAGGCTGCCTGCCTCCTTCAAATTTTTACTCCTTACTGCAAAAATACTTGAAGGGCTCTGAATTGCTCATTCAGGACCCAGTCACTAAGTCTCCAGAAAAAAGTAAACACCAATAAGTGGTGATTCCAATGGTTGATGCATATGGAAAGAAAATCTGCACACACACAAAATATCCTCTCGATAACGGGCCTTCTACATGGTCCGAATAATTCCCTAAAGTGAAATGTATGTGAAACTTCACACTCAATATTTCAATTGCTGTTCAGTGTTTCTAAATTTGCTTACTTTTTCTCTGTAGCTTTTCTTAAATTGGAAGAATATTATCAGATTTTCCTCTTTTAAATTGTGTGCTCTTAATATTTTATTGTTCTGCCCGATCACACTTTCTTTTTATTTTTATTATTTCCTTGCTCCTGTTTTTCTAGAGGTTATTGTTGGTGTTTAGAAATTTAAAAATTTAAAAATAAAGCCTAATTTAAAAAAGAGAGAGAGAGATGTAGCAAGGACTTAAACCATCTTTTCAGGCTAGTGTTCAGAGCAGTAATGTGTGTAGTTTTGTCATTCTTTTTTCTTTATTTCTTTTGTATTCCTATCACACCTGAGTAAAGAACTGATCTTCATATTATTTTCCTAATCAGTGTAGCAATAAAAAGAAGACACTATCGAGGAACTAGAAAATGGTTAAGTGAATTATGGAACATGAAATTAAATATGTATTTTGTGACCATTAAAATTATAATCATGAATACTGTAATATCAAAAGCAANCGAATACTGTAATATCAAAAACAATGTCTTTATGGCATATTTTCTCATAGGAAGTTAGGAATTATGTATGTGTAATTGAAGCAAAAATCATTATGTAAAGCCAATATGATTACAAATTTGAAAAACTTAGTGGAAGAAGCACATCTGTAAACTATTTTTATTTAAAAATTCATAATTCAATGTTTATTTATTTTTCTTTTAACATTCTTATAATATAACCAATAAAGCCTATGAATTTACTACAAACCCGGAAGTGGCATTATGCCATGCAGATAACAATGTTCTCATATTTTATGATTTTACAGGGATGTGTTGTTTTGAACTTGATTTACTTTTTCATTGAAGAACCGCTCTGAAAAGCAAATTTAATTAAACGATGATGGGTGTGTTTACTTGCCCTTTACATAATACTATCTCATTTCTAAACTATTTTATTTGCTGAAATAAAATGATAATGCAAAAGAAATATTGAACTGTATTTATTAGGCCAATTTCCAATTTCATTACCAAGTAATTTGGGATTTCCTTTTTTGTCTTTTCTCTTATTCATTTCAAATGAGAAAGATCAGCCTGTGCTCACGGCTTCCCAACTCCAAAATTGAGCCATATGTTTACCTCTTCTCTGGTGCCATCCTCCAAGCTTTGGGAGTAGCAGTCCTTTTAATTCTCTGACTACACCTGAAGTGGGTGTTGAGGACCATGGCTCTGAGAAGCTCTGCATCTTCTATGCATTTCCCAACAGAGACAGACTTTCCTGCCACATCACCCTTTGGGTCCTATTAGGAACAGCAATAGAATCCGCAGGTCTCACTTTTGTAAGCTCTCTCCTTCCTGAATCTTCAGCTGGTTTTGGTTGTTTTGATTTCTGTCTCTCTAAGGGTATGATGTGCCACAGTCATTGTTCTTGTGTATCTGCTCTGTAAACTGTCCTCAGAGTTAACAGCAGGACTAGCGAGCAAGGCACGCTCAGCTCTCTGCTAGACCCTGCAACCTGCAAAAGTCTGAATTCTGACCCTGTTGAATGGGAAAGATGGAGGAAAGAGGAGGTGTTCGAAGGAGGATTGGGACATTAACTGAGGCATGATGATTATTGCCTGCTTCAAAAGTTGTTCCCTGTCCTAAGAGGGTGGATCTTAATTTTTGCTTCATTTGAGGAGAAACATGCAGATGTGCCCTGGCTTAGAATGTTTGCTGTCACTCTTGTACGTCTCATTCCTTGGAAGAAGAATCAAGGTTATATGAAATTAATATTATTTATTAATACTTACTAATCAGATGTAGCATAGTGGACAATCCAGTGAAATTTAGGAAAGAATATTCATTCTTTTCTTTTTTTTCTAATTTTTTTTATTATATTATGTTAGTCGCCATACAGTTCATCCCTGGTTTCTGATGCAAAGTTCGATGATTCATTAGTTGTGTATAACACCCAGTGCACCATGCAATACGTGCCCTCCCTACTACCCATCACCAGTCGATCCCAGTCCCCCATTCTACAGTTTCATTGCCATATGAATTTAATTTAGAAGCAGTTCTGGACAAGTGATTTCTAAATGAGGTGAGGCACTTATGGTTAGAGGTCTGCTATAATTCCCATGCAATAACAATTTCTCTAGAAAGCCCCTCCCCAGATATATGGAAAACAATACCATATTTCTAAATAGCCTGTGGATAAAGGAAATCAAAAGAAACATTAGAAAGTCATTTGAAGAGAATGAAAATGAAAATTTAACATGTTAGATTTAGTGAAACCACTAATGCATTAGTTTTTTTCTTCAAAAAGGAAAAATAATGCTTGTTTATTATACATTTTTTTTCAAAACAAGGATTGTTAAAAAGAAGCAATATTTTGTTTCTATCTCCCTGCACGTACAATTCCCAAGTTCTGCTAACAGATTGGTTTATAATATTTCGTTCTTTTCTCTCAGCCAAGGTATACACAAAGGATATTATTTAGGCAACCATATTATGTGTAATACATAAACTTTCTTTTATCAATTAACAGTGTATTGTGGTGGCTTCACCAGTGAATTTGACAACACAAGGAGGCAAATAGAGACAAAAGCTATGTCTCAAACAACTACTCCAACTTCACCCACGTACAAACCAAAGAACATTCTTTGATCTTTCAGTGGAGGTACTGATGTTGTCTGATTGTGAACTTGATTTTAGTTATAATTTTCTTTTTATTTTAAAGGTCCAGAATGCTTCAGAACCAAGATTAAGCATATTGACTATGAATCCTCTGACTCGTACAAATGGAACAAATCTCCCTGTTTACTCACATAACTTTTACTGCCGAAATCACTAGGGAATGTAATCCTTGGTTTGCCTCAGTTTCTCCACTATTAGAATGTTAAATTCTAAAGGTAGGGATTGGGTCCTATTTATCATTGTCTCCTTAGGGTATAAAACATTGCCAAATATTTTATATAAATTAACAAATGAAAGTACCAGTAAATAAATGGACACATGAATATGAAAGAGTCTACACCATCCCACAACTGAATGTAGACAAGAGTTTTCATCATGTCAAATAATACCAATTTCCATCCCAGTACTTTTCTTCTCCTTGGCATTCCAGGGATGGAAGCCATCCACACTTGGCTGTCAGTGCCCTTCTGCCTTGTCTACTTGAGTGCTCTCGTGGGTAATTTTGCTATTCTATTTATTATCAGAACAGATTCCAACCTGCACGAGCCCATGTTCCTCTTCCTCTGTATGCTCTCTACGGCTGACTTGATCATCTCCACTACTGCCGTGCCTAAAATCCTCAGCATTTTTTGGTTCCATGGCAGGGAGATCCATTTTGAAGGCTGCCTCGTACAAGTGTTTCTCATTCATTCACTATGCAGCATGGCCTCAGGCTTTATCTTGGCCATGGCCTTTGACAGGTATGTGGCAATCTGCGATCCTCTGAGACATTCTACTATCCTGACACCTAGGGTCATCAAGAACTTGGGGCTGGCTATTTTCTTCCGTGGGGTTTTGCTCTTCAGTCCTCAACCCTTAATGCTTCGGTGGCTTCCTTACTGCCGAACTAATGTCATCCCTCACACGTACTGTGAATTTATGGCTCTGATCAAGCTTGCTTGTGCGGAGACCAGGACCTGCAGAATCTACAGCCTGACTGCTGCCTTCCTCACTGGAGGCTTAGATTTCCTATTGATCGTATGTTCCTATGTTATCATCCTTTACACTGTCTTCCATCTTCCATCCAAAGCTGCTCGACTCAAGACCTTGGGCACTTGTGGATCCCACGTGTGTGTGATCTTGGCGGCCTACACTCCTGCCTTTTTCACTTTCCTTACTCACAGATTTGGTCAACATGTGGCTCCTCATATTCACATCTTCGTGGCTAACATCCACCTCCTTGTTCCACCCATGGTGAACCCAGTGATCTATGGCGTAAGAACCAAGAGAATCAGAGATCGATTCCTCCAAGCTTTTACTTTTCACAAATTATGAAACAACCTCTTCAACTTTTCTTTTACTAAGTT
>NC_048225.1:57365069-57377265 GCF_002007445.2 Ailuropoda melanoleuca
TTTTTTTTTTTACTTATTCTTATTTTAATCTGTCTAGCTGTAATTTTTTTAAAGTTTTTAAATGAAATCTCTTCCCACAAGCACTCTTCTAGAAGACCTGATGATATGAAAAATTGTCCTACCATTTGTCTTTCATCTGTTTCTTCACTGTGGTTCAGGTCGACTCAGTTGATTCTTTGAGAATACCCTGTAGTTGCCTGTCCCATTCTTTGAAGATCTTGAACATTCTAATCCCATCTATTCCCAATCTGTATTATAAATAGGGGAATATTCTGTTCTGGTATTTTTTTAATAATTTATCTTTCTAGCTATTTTTGACGGTGATATGCCCCCTTTTTATTCTTTTCTGAAGTTCAGTGACTCGTATTTATATGGAATATTGTGTAGGATAGTCATTATGGTATGTGATATAAAGATTATAGGCTTCTTTAAGATCTGTCGTATTCCCAATAATATTTGAAACAGTTTCGTCATTAGCCCATATTAGTATATGTTAGCAATGTCTGCTGCAGCTAGAATACCTCTCTCCATATCTATTTATTCAGTATCATGTCACTTTTTACATTGAAATTTTTATTTCATCTTTCTGGACAAGTGGGTTTTCAGGTGTCAGGTATAACATGACCCCTTTTTTGCTGACTGCCATATGATTTCACACTTTCTCCCTTCAAAATAAAGTGTTACCTATGTGTTCATATTTCTGGTAGTCTAAATTTCTTTTATTATCCTCTATTACACGTTGTCTTGGATAAGATGGAATATACTTGCATATATACAATTCTAAGACAGGCAATGAAAGGTAATGTTTGAGGCAACTGCTCAGTTTTGAATCCCCAAACAACCACTTACAGACTGTGTTGTAATTTATCAAGATATGGTGGCTCTCTGCCTCAGTTTCCTGAATGGTGAAATAGAGACATTGACAGCAATTTCAGAAAATAATTTTGACACTTTAAAAAATTTTCCTACATGTGATTAGGCTCCATTGGAGTTAATCTGTCAGGATCTTGGAAAGTTAGTGCCTAGAAATAATAAAAAATTTTCCAGCAACAGTGTTTAAATTGGAATCAGGGAAATGGTACATAACTTCACTGTTTAGAGGTATATTTTTATTAATTCTGATGAAAAATGATGAAAATTTGCCAGTGAACATAGAAAAGAAAAAGATTCAAGAAAGAAGAAAAGAGTCCAGTTAGAAAAGCCAGACTGATATTCTCAGAATCATCTTCATATTCAGATTTATACTGAATGAACACAGATATACTTAAGATAAAAGTGATGACTTTGGCTCACGATCCCACTCTCACAGGTAAAGTTTTTTTTGCGTTTTGTTTTTGTTTTTTGGATTTGTGTGTGTGTGAATTCTAGTTAATATTGAAGAAGTATCTTCAATTATTTCTTGATCAATGGCAACACATTCTGGTTGCCTGGACCCTATGCTACCAATCACATAATGGGTCAGCCACCTGCTTAATTGAAGAAGATTTACACAAAGAATGTACACTAGAATTCTATTATGACCCAGTAAGTGCTGAGGACACAGTAACAAATAAAGGCTGATATGAAGCATATGGGCTCTTTTCTTCATATAATGTGTACCTAATGGAGAAGGGGTATTTGGGAAATTACATAAAATAAATTATTTAACACATAAATTGAGTAAAGATTTTCACATTTTGAAAATGTGATATAAAAATGGATGAGGTGCTCTGAGAGAACAAAAGATAGATGTTTAGAAGGGTGAAGCATTCATCTCATGTCCCAGGTCTTATTGCCACCATTCAAGGAAAAGAGATAACTTGGTTATGCGATTGAAGCAACTGACTATCTGGTTGTAGCAGGAATGACAGCTTTATTGCCATAAGTCAGGAAAAGTGCCTTACGGGCACTGAACAGTACTGTGCGCCATGGTATAAGATAACGTTAGATATTCAAGCAAACAACTGACTCAGCTGCTTAATTGGGAAAGATGATGCAGGCACAATTTCCCTCACCATGACTGAGTTACTGCTTACATCTAAGGACCGGAATACAGAGAAAGGATTATGAAAGTTGGAATGAAGATAAATTTGTACTGGAAGAAAGACTTACCTTTTCCACTTATGGACTATAAAATGGTCTTAGACATATCTGAGATAATGTGAATGATAACGTCATTGGTATGGATGATGGTTACTGGCAAAACCAAGCCATTCCACTTGGCTGGCCTTGGGAAGGTAAATCTGCAAGCCATGTACCAAAGGGCAACAGGCTTTTGTGTTTATCAATACAGGATACGTGTGAGGGTCCGTGCCATGAGGTAGGACAAATGCTATAGCTACATGTCAGACCACAATGCTAGACAGAGCTGTAGGAAATGAAACTGCGCACTCAGTGCAGCAGTGACTCATAAATGCCTCAACAACAGACCTGTGGGTTGGCTCTTACTCCACGAGAGTTCCAACTCATGGAGAATTACCTAGGAACTTCTGCATTTCTCCCTGAGGAATGCAGTTTTTATAGAACAGGCAGACTTCAAGGGCAGAGGCAAAAGTGATGGTGCCAGTTTGAGGTGGTGATGTTCTAGGGGCAACAGTGTTTATGTCAGTGTCGCCACTGTACAACTGGACAAAAGTTTTTTCGTTGTGACTGTTCCGCTAGCCTGACCAATATTCTCCGCTACCATATGGCATGTGATATTCCATATCACATTGGGAATGCAGACATACAAATTCCTCAAAATGAGAGACCCTGACTTGGTGTGTTTAAAGTTCAACCTAGGAAATTATGAATGACAGTCTCTTACTTTTATTGGACTTGACTATGTGTTAAGACAAAATGCCAATGACTGTGGAATGCAACAAAAGCAGTGGTTGAAGAGAAATCCCAAGCTTAAAATGCAAATATTCCAAAGGATGAAAGTTTGAAAATCAGTAAGCTTTCTTATCAAAAAGTAAAAGAATTGCAAATTAGACAAATAAAAAGGAAGGACATTGAGAAAGATAAAATTATAATGAAAATGAATGAATAAAGGTAATAGTAGTCTTAACTGAATAGATTTTATTTCATCCTAGCTTTAGTTTTTGAAATAAATGCCTTTTAATAAATACCTTTAAGTTTGGGCATATTGGAGTAAAGCCCCTGATAATGAGCACACAGAATTCAGCCTGTTTCCATCCCTAGGAAATAAAAGTATTCTCTCCATGAACATAACCATTTAATAGTTTACTGCTGGGATTGATGATTCAGAAAAAAAATCCTTGCCACACGCGTACGATTACCTTGNCCATGTGCTCACAGTAAGAGTGGGCAATTACAATGGAATGGAAAATGTGTAGTCTTTTGATTAAAACTGCTAAATCCCAACAAGCACCATTGCCCGAATTGCCACAACCAGTACCATAGTAACCAGGATGAACGGTGTGAGGATGGATGTGTGCCTCAGTGGATCACAGATGGCAACATAGCGGTCAAAGGCCATCACCAGTAGGATGCCAGATTCTATGCCTTGCAAGGCATGGATAAAGAAAAGCTGGGCTAAGCAAGCATCAAAGGCCATGGAGCGGGACCCAAACCAGAAGATGGCCAACATCTTGGGAGCAATGGCTGCACAAAGTCCTATGTCAGTGGCTGCCAGCACAGCCAGGAAGATGTACATGGGTTGATGCAGGCTGCGTTCTGCAGGGATGATGATCAGTAAAATGATGTTTCCCAGAAGAGCCACCAGGCACACTACAAAGAAAGAAAACCCAATCCCAAATTGCACATGCTCTAGGCCAGGGGTCCCAATTATCATCACTGCTGCGGGGTCCAGATAGGACATGTTAACGGATGCCATGGGAGTTAGTGATCTTTCTTTTCACCTCTAATTCTCATTCCTGCAGAAAGAGAATGGGAATGGGAAGTGAAAAGTTCACAGACCCCACTATCACTCAGACATATAGAACCTTGGAGAAATAAGCTCAGTACTTTGGATGACAGTTTGGCCCGATTATTCAGACGTTTAATGCTACATGCCAACATAGCAGTAGCAAACAATCCTACAAAAATTTTGACTTCATGGAAATGAAAACCACGAGTCTGCAAACACTGATCTTTTGCATTTCCCATGACCTTTAGGCTGGGCTGTTTGAAACAACTTCAGTAGGCTTTCCTTCTTTATTTATTTGTAGATGTCAGTTCAATTTTGCTGCAAATGCAGATTCCCTCTGGACATCTTGTGGACCTAGAAGAACCCCATTTCTGTTGCCGCATGTGGGTAAGTACATAGCTTATGAGAGCCTTTACCCTCAACCAATATTACTCCTGGTCCCAGGGAGCAGCTTTTATATCCCTGAATCTGTGACATTGCTTCTCAAATGAGGATTGGTAGGAGAGAGTTTAGCTGTACATTCACTCAGTGTTCATCATAGAGACATTGAACAAATCACTGACAGGACATTAAGTGTGGCCCTTCAAGGAGACTTGAAGAAGGGGGTCTGTTTTCACAGGCAGTCAGGGATGGTTCATTCTCTGAATGAATTAAATTCACTTAAGTTCAAATTAGATTTCTTGAGCAGAACAGGAAGGGTGGAATATGATGTTTTTTACAGAGGGCTTGGGAAGTTTAAAAAAGAATACAGAAACATTTTGAGATGAGTAACAACAAAAAATAGGATAGGATGTAGTCAGAAGCAGAACTTAGTCAATTTAGAGATACCATACTGCTGGATGAGTATGATGTTTTCTCTCTACAAGTTAAATGTCAGTGGATCACTCAGTAAAGTTGCATATCCTCTGGTCTCCACAATGAGAGCCCTTCTTTCTTTCTTTTTTTTTTTTAAAGATATTTATTTATTTATTTATTCATTTATTTATTTATTTGACAGAGAGAGAGAGACAGCCAACGAGAGAGGGAGCACAAGCAGGGGGTGTGGGAGAGGAAGAAGCAGGCTCCCAGCAGAGCAGGGAGCCTGATGCGGGGCTCGATTCCAGGACGCTGGGATCACGCCCTGAGCCGAAGGCAGACGCTTAATGAGTGAGCCACCGAGGCGCCCCAACCTACTTTCTTATTAATAACTTTACACTATACTCTGACTCTGTATTAAGATTGTTTACACTCTACAATGATAATTAGCTGTGGTTTGAATCCTGAAGCACCTTTGAAGATAATGAGCTAATCTTACAGCTCCCTAGTTTGTTGCTTTTTACAGAATTGATCTGACTTCTCTTTAAGGGGATCCAAATCTCACTTTCAAGAAATTCATTTTTATTTCCCAATAGTTTCTGTTGCATTAATCATTCTCTAATAGTTAAACCAGTTTACAATTTATTCCAGTCTTTCCATGTCAACACACCAATTGAAATAACTCCCACAAAGGGTTTTTCCTCTGATCCGATGACATTCATATAACTTGGAAAATGGTGCCTTTTATGCACAGTAATGGAACTCTCTGTTTCTTTCTGGGGAAATCTCTTGAAAACAGTCATATAAATAACTGTTTCATGGTCACTTGAAGTACATGTGTGGAGGTATCAAAATAATTTTTGGTACAATAATTATTACATGAATGAAAAATAATTGATGGAGGGACACTGAGTTCTCTTTGCTTGTCCTCCTACAATAACACTAATGAGCAGGCTATAGTCAAAGTAGTCGTAAGATTTGGATTAAAGCAATATTGTGTAAAATAATTTCCTTTGATGTCCGTATGCTGTATTTGGATGTATGTGGTGGAAGAAATGACGGAGTATGTGGAAGATGTTGCTAATAGCTATGAATGTGAGTTTCCAGACAATAGAAGCTAAGAAAGAAAGAAATCTCAAAATCTGAATAAATCAGTATCTCCTAAATAATCATTCAATAACTGGCTGATATTGTAAAGGCAAAAATAAATATTATACTTAGCTGCATTAACTTGATGATAATGCCTTTTTCAGGGTATTTATCTAGAAATCAACAAGTGGTTAAAATCAAGGTTTTGATTTTCTGATAGATGAGCCCCCCACCACACACACATTTTAACGTTTTATGGAATCCTGCCAAATTACCTTACACACCACGCACAGTTTACCCATCCATAAATTCACAACAAACCTTACTTACCCCGTACTAAATGAGATCATATATAGAACACGTCAGTGGTTGGCACAGTTCACATATTATCTGTAGCAGTTTTTGAAAAGACTGAATATTTTATCAAGACAGAAACAGGCTGCACAATATCAAGGAGACAAGAAAAAACACACAGAAGTGAGAACTCGCTGATGATAGAAATAAAAAATTTGCCACAAGAAGATGAAAATTCTAGAACCAAAGAGCTTCCTTCCATCTTCCTGTGCATAAGATTGACCACAGCCCAAATAAGAAGGTGATGTCCTAACTAGTTTGTACACTTCCATGTAGTTGAAAAAAATGCCACATGATTTTTACAAAATCTTTATAGCAATTACTCCTTTACAGACTTTGTGAGTTAGTAGGAATAAAATGAGATGAGCCCAGTGCATCTGAATTATATTAAATACAATTATTATGAGAAACAACAAGGCCATGAATTTGATGACTTAGCTTTCAAAATGACCTAAATGTTATCATAGAAGGGATTGGTTCATTCTTAGTTACTGTGTAGAGGAGAAAGAGAAGGTTTTAATAGGTGATCTCCAGCAGAAGCAAGAGGTCAGAAAGGAGGTCGAGGTATCCTTTGCTCCATCACAAAAAGGACTAAGATGGTGTATAAATGGATGAGATACTGAAGCTTTCTATGGCCTACAATTTTCCTATATTTTTCCTCCTTTCCATATCACTCAAATACCCCACATTTCCACAGACATGGGTGGTGAGTTGTCTCATCTTTTTTATTTTCTGTGAACCTGAGAACATTAGAATTAATAGGCATCCAGGTGACTAGAATCCAGAATCATGAAAACCACTTTGCATATATCATAAATTCTTAAAGGGCCATAAATAGAAGATGGGACCTAATTATCTGCAAAATTCTTTCAATCTAAATTATATTAGATTTACATTGATCTAACACCCCCTCCATTCTCCTTTTGTTGATGAAAAATTCTAAACACAGAGAATGGAAATAACATGGATAGAAAAATTAATGACCAAAGCAGGATTGAAAAATGTTGGTCTCTCCATTCTCTCCTAAAATAAACACCCATTACAGCCTCTTATTCACTTCCAGTTCCCAAACTGTAGGGGCAAAACCTTACCTGGATAGAACTGAGGGCTGATTTGGGATGTGAATAGGCTAGTTGCATCTTTGTTTCCACTGAGATTTCCAGCAGAGGTAGATATTAAAGGAAAGGTTGCTAGCCCTTCCTGAGTGCCTGGGCATCATGGTCCCAGAGAATCATTACCTTTCTGATTCCCCAGGGTGTCATTATCCTTCTGACCCCCAGGCTTCCTTCCCAAGAGTCAGTTGGCCTGGCCTTGCAGCATCAGGTCAGAAAGTTCTCTGAATTCTAGAAGGAAGGGGTCTGCCTGGCATGAGAATTGGGAACTCCCCGATCTTGGGTTAGAATGTTACTCTTGTTGCCTAGTATTTTATAGTAATGTTCAGCTTCAAATGAATTTTAAGTATTGTTTTTTCAAGAACCACATTCTGCAAGCTCCCCATGGTCATCGAGATATTTAATAATTCATCATTCTGTCCTCTATTTTTTTGAAAGGTGATGGCAGTCACTTCAGTAACAACATGTTTACTGTGTCATGGTGATGTATTCAAAACCCCCAGATGACAAGTTTTATAGGTTATTGTGAGTAATGGATTATCCCTCTCAGAATGTGAAAGATATTTCAAATATCGGCTGCTTTCTGACCCAGAGTTTTAGTTCAGCCATTCGACATAGAAATCATTAGTTAACTGATGGCAGTATGATGGTGGCAAACTGCCTTTCTCTACCAAGCCTGGCTTTTAGATAATAGTGACCAAAACGCAGGGATTTCCACCTAGATGTTTTTCTTCTGAGTGAGTCTCAACTGTCTGGCACTCTGTATCTTCATGTGATACCATTGCCCGTTTCTTTATTTGCTTATGTACTTATTTCTTTTTGGTATTAAGCTGTCACTGCTTGTCCAATCTCAGAATTATTAGTCCAACTTCAGTACACATACAAAATCATTTTGGTCTGTGAAGAGGAGAAGAAAATGCTTTTGTGTGCCATCCATTGTGATCTTTCATGGATTTTTCATGTTCTTTCTTGTTCCCACTTTCCTCAGGAATTTATGCTAAGGGCTAACAGCTCCCCTTCATGCTCACCTCCTCATCTCACCTTCTTTTCTCTACATTTTGATTATTTCCCATTTTGTTCTTTGTCATATCTCTGGCCTTTCAATTCTTGCTTTTTTTCCTTTCTCTTTTTCTTTTTCTTCTTTTCTCTCTCTCTTTTTATGCTTATTTTACTCAGTTTTCTCAAAAGATCTCCATCTGTTGCCTGTTCTTTTTGGAGTAATCTTCCCCCTCCTTTCTTAAATATGCATATATTAATGTGAAATTCTCATCAAAAGAATACAATCATTTTTAGCCCAGAAATATTTTAGAGATTTTTCTCATTGTATTTCATAGCTTAGCTCTTGAAATAATAGTTTCTGTCCATTTCTTTTTCTGTGCAGGTCCTATATTAATATGGTTTACTCTTTCTTTCTACTTGAATTTTTCCTGCAAAGAAATACACGTTTCCCCCTATAATCCAGCAGTTCTACTACGTGGTACGTACTAAAAAGAAACAAACAGATAAGTCCACAATAAGACTTGTATAATAATTTACAAACTAGCTCTGACAACCCAAATGCCCATCAAAAAGATAATGAGTCTAATTATCCATTGCAGTGAAATTGAACATGTGTATGCTACCGTGTGACCATCGCCCAATGTAGGATACAGAGCACTGGGTGTTATACATAACTAATGAATCGTTGAACACTACACCAAAAACTAATGATGTGCTATATGTTGGCTAATTGAATTTAAATTTTAAAAAGGAGAAAAAAAAGATACAGAGAATTTTCAGTACCTCAGAGAGTTCCTTATGCTACATTCCAGTCATTGCCCAAGTCTCTCTCCACTCTAAGCAACTATTTCTTGTTTTTCATTACCACAGATTACTTTTTCTGTTCTTAGATTTCATTTGAGTGTTATATTGTGCACTGAAACTGACTGAGTGAAAAATGTAGGAAGAGTTTCAAGCCAAGAGAGGGATTTGGCGAAGGACGAGTCTTGAAACAAAGACTGTGGGTATCTGTACACATTTAAATATTATTATGGTTCAGAACATGATATGGAATATTGTGAGAGATAAAGAGGCAAGTTTGTGTGTGTATATGCACACATAGACATATGTAGATATATGTACACACATATGCATTCATGTGTGAATATACACATATACACATCTCTACACAGACCTGCTTGTCTAAATGTACCTCCCACAGTAATCCACATCATGGTTTGAACTGTCAAATATTTAAAAATATGTAGGGATTTGAAGAGGAAAAGTTTTAGGAAGGAATTGAGAGTTAAGACTTGAAAGTGTTTGACATCATTTAGCAAGAAATAATGTAACATTTGTTTAGATCAGCAAATTGGATTGGTAGGATACAGTAGAATCCTCTTTTTATATCTTCATGTCTCTGTGGGTATTTAACCTTCTTACTGCTTATCTCTCCCATATAGTCCATGCAATGCTCTCCAAAATTCTGAGTCGCCAGATGAATGTATACATTGTTTGTCTGTAATTATCTGTGCCTGCACGGGTGTTACTTTAAACAGAGATCTCCTTTACCTGGTGCAGGGAGCTGTCATGAGAAAGGAGCCACCATGCTCAACCACGCTCTGTGGGCACAAGTAGGTGTTTCATGTTCTTATAAGACTTAATCTCTGTTGTTAAACCTATAGTTTGGGCAAGATCTTTTAATGAAGCATCCTACCTGGGATAATGAGTTCTTAATTGTGGGCCAGACATTTGACGCTCCTATAAATACACCTCTTTACATAGTTGGAAAATGACTTATTCCAAAACTGGTTACAAAACCTTTGTTTTCAGTTTAGGAAGCATGTATATTGAGTTAAATACTGAGTGGATATAAATGTGCGTATGCATATACATAAATATATATGTGTGTGTATATATAATATATGACTACATATTTATGTATATGTATGTATATATGTGTGTGTATATAATATATGACTACATATTTATGTATATGTATGTATATATGTGTGTGTATATATATAATATATGACTACATATTTATGTATATGTATGTATATGTGTGTATATATAATATATGACTGCATATTTATGTATATGTATACATATGTATATATGTATGTATATATGTGTGTATATATACATACACACACACAAATACTTCAACTTCAGTATGTAATGTATTATTAATCATTTATCTCTGTTTTTAGGGGATGTGAAATGAGTCCTCACTAAAAAAAAAAAATTAGGCATTGAGGGAAATTAGCAACAATGATATGGGGCAATGTGGGTTGGTGCTTCCTAGTACAATGAGTTTATCACCTTTGATAGAGAGCCAAACGAAGATGAACACGACAAGAATAAACCCCAGAATCCATCACTACTCCCGTTACTAGTGAATAGTTTTAAGTTTTCTAATTTATTAATGACAACTGTTAGAACTAATAAATAAACACAGTATAGTTGCACAACACAAAATCAATATACACAAGGTGGTTGTGTTTTGGTGTACAAATAATGATCTGTCTGAAAAAGAAACTAAGAAACAATCTCATTCAAAATAGCAACGGAGAGAATAAAATACATAGGAATAAACTTGACCAAAGAGAAAAAAAAACTTATACACTGAAAATTATACGACATTGATGAAGGAAGTTAAAGATAACACAGATAATTGGAAGGAAGTCATATTCATTGAGTGGAAGAATTAATATCATTAAAATTTCTATACTATCCCAAATGACCTACAGATTCAATATGATCCTTATCAAAATCTCAGTCATTATTACAGAAATGGAAAAACAAAACAAAACACTAAAACTCATATGGAACCACAAAAGTTCCCTAATAGTGGAAGTGATCTTGATCAAGAAGAACAAAGCTGAAGGCATCACACTTTCTGGTTTTAAAATATATTACAAAGCTATAGTAATCAAAACAGTATGGTACTGGAATGGAAGCAGAAAAATAGATCCATGGAACCAGAATCCACAACCTAGAAATAAATCCATACATCTACAATTAACTCGTCTTCTACAAGGGTGCAAAACAATGGAAAACAATAGTCTCTCCAATAAGTGGTGTTGGGAAAGCTGGGTAGCCACATACAGAAAAATGAAATTAAATTCTTATCTCACATCCTTCACAAAAACGAACTCAAAATGAATTAAAGCCTCAAAGGCAAGACCTGAAAACATAGGGTAAAATCTTCTTGCCATTGGCCTCAGCCATGATTTTTTAGATATGACATCATAGCAGAGGCGACAAAAACAAAGTAGAATGTGGAAGTGCATCAAACTAAAAAGCTTCTGCACGGCAAAAAAACAGAAACAGAAACAAAACAAAACACTCAGTAGAGTGAAAAAGCAGTCCATGGAATAGGAGAAAGTTTTTGCAAGCCAGATAGTTCATTAGGGGTTAATAACCAAATTATTTGAGGAATCCATACTACTCAATAACAACAACAAGAAAAAAACCCATCACAAGATGGGCAAAGGACTACAATATGAGTATCAAAAATAAGGCTACCTTGTGATATCTGGACTCATGTACAGGTTGGTATTTTCAAGAGGATGTTATCATAGCGATCATATCATGTGTGCTTCTGGGGGAAAAAAAGTATTTTTTGAAACCAGTGTGTGTATCCTTCTGTGCAGCTTTCTTCTGTTCCAATGTTCTATATTGTATTTATGCATCCTACATGTATTATAGAACACCTAATAAGTCAAAGCCAGTGGTCTAAACACTGGGTTATAAAATTCCCTGTAGGTTATACAATGTATATATGTATATATTTTGTATCCATAGAATCTTACCTATTTTGTACTCTCTGAGCCCAAACTACATAAGATTTTAATTCATTATGACATGATTGCCTTTCTTAATGGAACTTTGTGCTTTTCCCTTTGGATATATACATATCTACATATATTCATCTCTATTTATTTATCTCATATATATGTATATATTTCCAAGGCCAGATGTCACATGTTGTTTAGATTCCACAAGAAATGAA
>NC_048225.1:57377365-57378531 GCF_002007445.2 Ailuropoda melanoleuca
TATGTGAGGGGGCATTTAGGGGTGAGTGAATAAATCTCAGGATTCTTTTTATTTTCTCTCTCTTTTTTTTTTTCTTTATTTGAGAGAGAGAGAGAGAGAGAAAGCACACGTGCAAGCAGGGGGAGTGGTGAGGGAGAGGACAGAGAGATTTCTCAAGCAGACTTCCGGCTGAGCTTGGAGCTGGAAGTCAACGTTGGGGCTCAACGTGGGGCTCATCCCAGGACCCTGAGACCACGTTCTGAGCCAAAACCAAGAGCTGGCTGCTTTTACTGACTGAGTCACCCAGGCACCCCATAAATTCTACAACTTAACAACAACAAAAAAGCAAATTTTAAAAAGTGGGCAAAGGACTTGAGTAGACATTTCTGAAAAAAATATATGTAATTGAACAGTTACCACATGAAAAGTTGCTCAATATCACTAATCATTAGTGAAATAAAAATCAAAACCGCGATGTGATGTCAGTTTACAATCATTAGGATGGCTATTGTGAATAAAAACAAACAAAAACCAAGAAAATAACAAGTGTTGGGAAGCATGCAGAAAAACTGGAACCTTTGTATATTGCTAGTTAGTATAGAAAATGCTGTGGGATACAGTATACAGTTCCTGTAAAAATTCAACATAGAATTACCATATGATCTAACAAATCTGGTTCTGATCATATACCCAGATGAATGAAAAGCAGGGGCTCAAACAGGTGTTAGTCCTCCAATGTTCATAGCAGCGTTGTTCACAATAACTAAAAAGTGGAAACAATACAAATGTGCATGAGTAAACAAAATGTGATCTATTCATACAATAGAATATTATTTAGCCTTAAAAAGGAATGTAATTCTGACACTGATTATAGCATGAATGAACTTTAAGACATCATACTAAGTGAAATAAACCAGACACAAAAGGGAAATTACTGTATGAGTCCATTTAAATGAGGTACCTGGAATAGTCAACTCCCAGTGACAGAATATAGTTTGGTGGTTGCCAGGAGCTGAGGTAGGGCAAAAAATGAGCCCTTATTGTTTAATCGGCACAAAGTTTTAGTCTAAGATAATGAAAAAGCTCTGGAGATGCATGGTGGTGATGGTTATACAGCAGTATAAATATATTAATACCACTGGACTGTGCACTGAACGATGGTGACCATTGTAAATTTTTGTGTTATG
>NC_048225.1:57385145-57392439 GCF_002007445.2 Ailuropoda melanoleuca
AGTCACTAGCAGGGGAAAAGTAATAGAGGTGGGGGAAGGCTCAGCATTATAGTTTCAGATGTCCCACACCTCACCTGTAGGAATAAAGAAAGTCCAATTTCACTGTACTATGTATTTGATATAAGGACCAATTCATGAAATAATCTAATCAATAAGCATGTTTTCAAAATTTAGGTGGAAGAGGGTCTACATGGAATGGAAATATTGATGAACTGAAGGTCATAATCTTCATATAGCAGCCATGCTTCCAGAACAAGTCAACAAAATACAGAGACACTTGTTCCCTACATGATGACCATGATTATTGTACAGCAGACATTCAGAAATCTTTTTAGATTGTGTATTGGCAAAAATTAATTCTATTTTGCCTCTTCCATTAAAAAGCCTCCTAAGGTTTTTTAATACTCAAGTCCTCATTAAACAATAAAATGTTCTAATAATTATTATTCAGATTGCAAGTCGTTGCACATAGGAGAAGTAGCATTACTGACCTTATTGACCTTGAAACATTCCAATGAGAAAACCCCAGGCTCTACTTCATTGTCAGGGAAAACCACGTCTTCATCCTGCTTCGGATCTGCTGGGTCTTCACGCTGTAGATGACTGGATTCATCAGGGGTGGGAAGAGAATATAGATATTGCCCATAAGGACATGAACGGAGGGTGAGAGATGCTTCCTAAAGTGGTGCACCATGGTGAGGCCAATGATGGGGATATAGAAGACCAGGACAGCACCGATGTGGGACACACAGGTCTGCAAGGACTTGAGCCTCTCCTCCCGGGATGCGATCGCCAGCACTGTACGCAAGATGAAAACATAGGAGAGGAGAATGAGCACAGCATCCAACAACAAGGTACAGATGAGCAGAGCCAGGGCATAGAAGCTGTTGAAACGGATGTCCGAGCAGGCCAGCTGCAGCAGGTCCTGGTGCAGGCAGAAAGAGTGGGAGAGGATGTGGGGGCGGCAGTAATGGAAGAACTTCAGGCAAGTGATGACAGGGAGAATGGACAATGCACTTCTCATCAAAATGGCCCCCATGACATGTGACTCTACCGTTGGTCAGGATGGATGTGTAGCACAGAGGATTACAAATTGCAGTGAAGCGATCAAAGGCCATGGCCAGAAGGACTCCAGACTCTGTGCAGGAAAGTCCGTGGACAAAGTAAGTCTGTGAAATGCAGGCATCCAGACCAATCTCCTGGCTACGCCCCCACAGAACTCCCAGCACTGTGTGCACTGTGGACAGCCCCATGCACAGGTCAGTGAGGGCCAGCATGGCCAGGAAGTAGAACATGGGCTGGTGGAGGCTCGGCTCCATCTGGATCACATGCAGCACCAGTCAGTTTCCCAGGAAGACCATGGCATAGATGGAGGAGAAGGGAATTGAAAGCCAGGGATAGTACTGGTCTAGGCCAGGGAACCCCGTGAGAATGAATATGGAGGAATTGATAATAGAAGAAGCAACAGACATGATCATGTGAAGGTAATTTTCCAGAGAAGGTCGATGTTTACTGACCCGTTTTGTCCAGTCATCCACCGTGTGTGAGAGCAGTGGAGTATAACCCAGCGCCTCACATTGTTGCACAGGGAAAGCACGTGGTAGAATCCCAGGGAAGCTCCAGTCTGCGGGAGAAGCCACAGCTCAAGACGATTTCCCAGGGAAGCTCCGTGGTAGCAGGTCTCAGTTGTAGAAGCAAATCAATGTCCCGACCATTTTGGGCAGATTAGATCATTAACTTCCTTCTCTTTTAGTCCCTCTGAGCCACTTGCAGCACACACAGCAGGTGACAGTGGCTAAAGCTCTTGAGAGCACAGTGCTGTTCCCTCTGTGCTGCTCCTGAGGGCCCCCGAACACTGTCTTGTCGCCAGAGCTTGTGGCCCAGGGAGTCTGAAGGCTCAGACTCATGAGGAAGGAACGAAGAGGATTGTTGGGCCAGGTGGACCCGGGTTCTTGGGAGGCCACTGTTCCAACTTGGTGGCTAATGCAAGTGAGTGTTTCTCCGTGGTTACTGCAGGCTAGTAGTTTGGGTCCTTGGGACTCAGAGGAGTGGGTAAATGGCAGCATTTTCTGGGGTCCACAGATCTTTACAGGGAGGGATACTCACTGCATTCACTGAAATTTCAATACCTATTCAGAACGAGAAGACAAGTAACCACCCAAGGGGAAAAGGTATATTGGTGTTCCAAATAAGTTTTACTCTCCATATGTGTCTGAATCAACACAATGTCTATCTAAGTCGTGTATATTTTTACACCATATTTTATTTTTATTTTTCACTGAATTCTTCAGTAAACATTTCTCCTTTTCTGAACCCCTGAGAAAGGGTAGCCATTGTGAAATATCCTTAGAGGTCTCTTCATAACACAAATCAGTCATTTGGAGGAAAAAGACTATCACGACCTTATCCCCATTGAGGGAGGGGAATTCCTCTTCTGTCTAGCTCCCTCAGACTTCCTGTCTCTCTAAGGGGGAAAGGGATCACAGTTCAATAGACTGGGAATGCTGCAGGTAGGGAAGAAAGAAAGGAGCCTGGNAGGAAGAAAGAAAGGAGCCTGGGGGTAGGCAGAGGGGGAGGAAGACCATTGTAGAAATCCCTGTGAGGGTCACAGCTCTAAGAAACATTCCCAGTAATATCAGGTGCACTAAGATTTCATTAGAAGGTTATTGTATGCTTTCTTCCTCCACCCACGTCAAGAGCATGCTGTGAAGGTGCACGCGGAAGTATGTCTTTCCACAATGTCAGCTTCATTCAATCAGAAAGCAAGTTAAATCACAATTATAAAGCAGGTTCAGGATTCCAAACTCAATGACAATTCACCACATGATTAAACCCGGCTTCTTACCCAGCGCACAGAGCAGTACAGGAGACAAGCCACACAACAAACAAGGTAACGGAAGGGTGCAGGAAGTTAAGAGGCAAACACGAAGTCAGTCTGTGGATACGCAACTGAGAAAAGTCCTTGGTCTGGTCTGGGTTAGCTCTCGGCACTTACTGCTTCTGATGTTCAAGCAGTGAAGGATCTCGGTTCTGTTTGGAGATGGATTGGGCAGAGCCTCTGGGGGCAGCAGTTGCCGTATTTAAGTGGTCAGACATAGAGGGGTCAGGTCTGAAGAGTCTGACAGTTTGCTGCCAAAATCCTTCCTTTTTAAAAAAAAACTAATTAATATATTTATTTGTTTTTGCCAGGGAGAGAGAAAGAAGAGAGTGAGCATACAAGCAGGGGGAGAGGCAGAGGGAGAAGCCCACTCCCCGCTGAGCAGCAAGCCCAAAGCAGGGCTCCATCCCAGCACCCTGAGACCATGGCATGAGCCATAGGCAGACGCTTAAGCACTGAGCCACCCATGCGCCCCAAATCCTTCCCTTTTTAAAGGGATTTAATCACTTTTGGGTCTTGGCAGACCTCCTCTGGTCCTGCTCCTTATCAGTACCGGGGTGTCAGCTGACTTTGGTCCCGGCGATACCTCCCAGCGGCAGTACCTGAACTGCCTGTGTCATTGACACAGGCTCCTCCTTGACATGGGAGACTCCATTTGGCTCTCTACAACCCACCATCCCTTATCAGCAACCCAACAGGGGTCCAGTAAAATCACAATCGATCACAGCTAAAAGGTCTGTAAAATATAGATTTTTCTCTAAAGAGGAATACATTGGAAAAGCTAAAGTCAAAAGGGGAGTAAAGAATGATAAAGAACAAATAAAAAACAATAGTTTTTTTCCAATAAACACAGCTCAGCTTTCAGCTGCTACAAACCTTCAGTTTGTAAAAAACTCATTAGCTGCAAAGTCCAATAAAGTGAAGCACGGTAAAAGGATGTATGCTTGTATATTGGTCTATAATCGCCTTTTCTTGTAAGGACTTTGTCTGGCTTTGGTAGCAGGGTAATGCTGGCTTCATAGAATGAGTAAGGAAGCGTTCCCTCTTCTTTAGTTTTTGGGAAGAGTTTGAAAAGGATTGGGCAATTTTAATTTTTAAGAGTGTCAGATTCAGATTCAAATTGACCTATTACAAATTCAAGTTGTGCCACTTTCTAACGATGTGATCAATCATGAAATATCCCTGAGCTTCGGTTTCTCAGCTAAAAATAAAAATTATTAGGGGCGCCTGGGTGGCACACGGTTAAGCGTCTGCCTTCGGCTCAGGGCGTGATCCCGGTGTTATGGGATCGAGCCCCACATCAGGCTCCTCTGCTATGAGCCTGCTTCTTCCTCTCCCACTCCCCCTGCTTGTGTTCCCTCTCTCGCTGGCTGTCTCTATCTCTGTCAAATAAATAAATANTCTGTCAAATAAAAAAAAAATTATTAGACTTCTATCATTTGAAAAATACAAGAGATATTTATAAATCACTTAGTACTTTTTTTTTGCCATTTCTTTTATTGCTCAATAATTGGTAATTGGCTCTTAAGAGTTTTGTCATATAATTCATGTGACATGCAATTCAGAAATATTTTTATATATTTTTCATTATTTAATTTATCTCCATAACAAATCAATCGTTTGTAATTTTTTATATTCCAGGGATAAGGACAGAGCAGTGGCCATATTCTCAAAAGATCTTCTCTAGCTGTTCTCTTCCAACCAAATAACTAAAATAAAATTAAAAATGTTTTTGTTGAATGCATTTTCTATTTAAGCACAATTTGAATATTAGCCAAACAAATTTGCTTAATTGAGTTTTAAAGTAATTGCTTTTTTAATAATTTTTAAAAACATTTCCAATGAACAGGTATGTCTTCAATTACCTTATATGCTTTCTTTTCCCAGAGTCTAGTTATTATACTCAGCCTTCTAATATTTTATGACCAAGAATGCCTAATGGATCTTAAAATATGAAATTTCAGACTTGTCCTGTGCCTATGTGAAGGTGGAGAGAAGGAGAAAAATAAAAGTTTTGCAAAGCAAGTATTCTACTTATTGGGAAAATAGCCAGTTTGTCTCAGTCTATAGAGCAGATAAATATTTACCCTCTTGTCTAGTTCTCCTGTAAGGCTCTTTCTGCTCTCATCCTCCATCTGCTTTCTTACAATGAGTGTCTTACGGCACAGCTTCCGGAAGGATGACTCAAAAAATCTCAGCTGTTGACTATGGACTCTGGGAAACAAACCAAGGGTTTCAGAGGGGAGGGGGTGGGGGGATGGGCTAGCCCGGTGATGGGTATTAAGGAGGGCACATATTGCATGCTGCACTGGATGTTATACGCAAACAATGAATCATGGAACACTACATCAAACACTAAGGATGTACTGTATGGTGACTAATATAACATAATAAAAAATTTAAAAAAAAAATCTTAGCTGAAAGTTTCTTTACTTGTTAGCTTGGGCAGCTCTTGTCAATGTGTCTTGGGTTCTCTTTGTTACTTTTGTAATGAATTCAGAAGCAAAGAGAATTTTTGCTAATTCTCAATCCACCTGGAGGGAATTATCTGAAAACTTTTTGCAATGTATGTCTGAGGGAAATCTAAATATCTGCACCATACGTACCTACTGTTCTTGCTATGTGGAGAGAGAGAGAGAGAGATCCAAATCATTCTGCTCCTCACGTGATCTCACTTCTCTGCCTCCCAGTTTCAGTTTCAATAATGACTAATCACCCCAAGTCACACAGTCCAAGCACGTTACCATTAGGCAATTTGTGGTTGTATTTAAGAGTTTTGAATAATGAAAATTTTTCCTTTGGTCTCCCCGTTGTCCAGCTATTTGGCTGTAGAAATTTAGCTTCTGAGCATCTTTTTTTCTGCATGGCTAAGAGGACACTTAGCTATTGAACCAATACTGAGGCCCTACAGGCAGGGAGGGACAATTCTATGGATAGGATTCTACAATTCAGGGTGGAGTGCTGACCCGGGGAACAATGACCCCCGTTCCAAGACGACTACTACTTTTGCATTTGAAATAGTTGAAAAGAACTTATCCAAACTATCTGTTATGAGCCTTTTATTTTTAAAGATTTTATTTATTTGAGAGAGAGAGACAGCCAGCGAGAGAGGGAACACAAGCAGGGGGAGTGGGAGAGGAAAAAGCAGGCTCCTAGCGGAGAAGCCTGATGTGGGGCTCAATCCCAGAACTCTGGGATCAAGCCCTGAGCCGAAGGCAGATGCTTAACAACTGTGCCACCCAGGCGCCCCCAATGTTATGAGCCTTCTGAAAGAGCAATCTCTCTACTCCCTTATCCTTCTCTGAGTCCATTTAAAACTAAATAGACTGGATTAAGCGGATGTGGTCGATATATACAATGGAATATTACTCAGCTATCAAAAAGAGCGATTTCTCAACATTTGCTGCAACATGGACGGCACTGGAGGAGATAATGCTAAGTGAAATAAGTCAAGCAGAGAATGGTTTCACTCATCTATGGAACATAAGAAGTAGGAAGATCAGTAGGAGAAGAAAGGGATAAAGAAAGGGGGGTAATCAGAAGGGGGAATGAAGCATGAGAGACTATGGAGTCTGAGAAACAAACTGAGGGCTTCAGAGGGGAGGGGGGTGGGGGAATGGGTTAGGTTAGTGATAGGTAGTAAGGAGGGCACGCATTGCATGGTGAACTGGGTGTTATATGCAACTAATGAATCATGGAACTTTATATCAAAAACCAGGGATGTACTGTATGGTGACTAACATAATATAATAAAAAATATTATTATAAGAAAATAAAATAAAAATAAAAACAAATAAAAAAATAAAATAAACAACAATATGCATTTAAAAAAACTAAATACTTTCTCATTTTCTCTTATTCTTGATATCCCTATGGTTTTATTCTCTGACCACTGCTCATTCTTTCTTGCCTTTAAATCCTTGGACAGTAAAATCCATGTCATTGTTTTAACTATCACCTGAATACTAATTATTAACACATCTCTGTTTAAAGCTCTGATCTCTTTCTTCAGTTTCAGAACTATATAGTTATTTGTTGTTCATAACTGCTAAATTACCTACAGAAAACTCACACTTAACATATACAAAATTGAGTTCTTCATCTTCTTATCCATCTTTATTTATAGTGCCAGCAAAATGTGCCATCATCTATCCAGTCATTGAAATCAGAAAAAAAAAAAAGGTCTAAATTGAGATAGATTGTGGAAACAGGCATATTCAGCAACTAAATGTAGTGATTAGTGATTCTGCATTGATTTAGCACTATTAATTAAGGCAATTACAGACAGACGGAAAGGTAGATATTCTTGAGGAACAAATTTTTTGGTTATACTAAACATGTAATGTGCATGTTTTCCTAGAACATGCCATTCAAAGAAATACCTTCTGCTTTGGGCTTCTCATTCAGATTTTGCTT
>NC_048225.1:57392539-57407116 GCF_002007445.2 Ailuropoda melanoleuca
ATCAAGTATAAGAATGTTAATACTGACTCTGGACTGATGTCACCGGATATTATCTTTTGCTCTGAAAGGGAATTAAAGTTAGTACCTGTGACAAGAAGACACCAGGAAGGTTTGGCTTGATGTGTATGTCTAGTGGATTAAATCCCTTCTCAACCTCTGTTATCACTCTCTGAAAAAATGCTGGATAGCTGGGGCGAATGTGTGAGAGGAAGAAGGTGGAGAGTAGATAATATTTGCAGTTGGAAATACGTATATTCTCAGTGGCATCACACACTTACTGAGCTCCTACTGTGTACTCAATTTAAGTAATATAATATAGACAATATGCTTGAAGGGCTAGTAATCCAGTGGTCAACACAGAACACATCCAAGAGAGGACTCATGGATGACCATGGGACAGATAAAAGATCCTAACTGGGAATCTACATTCTGCTCTCCACAACACATTTATTTTTAATTAAAGATTTTACTTATTTATTCCAGAGAGAGAGAGAGAGTGGGGGGAGGAGCAGAGGAAGAGAGACAACCACACTCTGAGCTGAACGTGGAGCCTGACACGGGCTTGATCCCAGGACCCTGAGGTCATGACTCCAGTTGAAACCATGAGTCAGACACTTAACTGACTGAGCCCCCACAACTCACCTTTCTAAATAATGATCTTGGGTACTTTCAAAGACAATTATTAAAGAAAGGAGCACAATGTGAAATCTGATTACATAGAGTTCAAGAGAAACTTGGGCACATACATGAAGTTCACATTGAATGATGATTTTCTTTGCTAACATCTTAGGAAATTTCTCTTAACAGTGGAGGTTTCAACATGTTCTACCTTTTTGAACACTAATTATAATACTGGCCTCCAAAGTCCTAAAGAATGCCTACAGTCCCCTTTCAACAGGCTAACCATGCTAACCAATCTAAGGAAAACCCAGAGAAGAAATTCTGTGAAGAGTGAACAACATGTCAGGATCAAAGCAACATGGTAATTGAACAATAAATCAATATTGTCAATTATTATAGGACAGGTTGGGGGGGGAGAAAAAGAGTGATAACCACCTACGAGAAAGGCACAAAGCAAAGGCAGTCCTGTCAGATTTGAGAAAGGATCTGCAATAGAAAGCGTAGGACTGGGATTTCGTGTGCTTTTACCCATGGAGAGGTGAGGGTGGGTGAGTACCAGCCATCATTTTTGTTGTTCTAATAAAAACTCCCTCTGAACTTTGGTTACAGAGGGTGAGGTATCCTATTCTTACACTTTGGATCCATCAACTTGCCTCAACAAGTTTTACTTATAAGCTGTTAACCACAGTGTCTTTTCAAAAGAAAGGAAAAGCACTGCTCCCTAGTAATACACCAAAATTCTCATAAATGCAGAGACGTTATCATTATTAACCAAAATAAAACATCTGAGACTCAGCATTAATATTCCTGGGAGAGTATTTAACACACTGGTATGAATAAAATAGTAAATTCATAGCTAAAACATAACCAGAGTGGGAAAGAAAAAAATTGTATATTTGGAAGCCATGAGATGATACGGGTAAGNTCATAGCTAAAACATAACCAGAGAGGGAAAGAAAAAAATTGTATATTTGGAAGCCATGAGATGATACGGGTAAGCTGGTGATCAATTCACAGATGGGAAAAGTCCCCAGGGCTGCTTGGAAGTCTTGGCCTTGCCTCTACCTTCTAAGGATGTCAGAAACAAAAGGCTGCTGCATTCAGACTCTAAAGCATGAGAGATGGATTCAGTCTCTGTGTCTGATTCTGTCCAGTGATAAGTTTTGCACTGTGTAGGGACCCAGTCACCTCAGGAATGCAAACTTCCGTCCTCCGAGGACAGCGGATCCTCACAAAACATAAGGCTGGGTGGGAAAGATCAGGGACACTAAGGATTTGGGGAATTGCCTGAGACAGGAAAGCAGGGAATGAAGACAGTAGCAGACACTGCATTTAGTGAATAGTATGAACTATTTTTTTCAATATAATTCATCTCCTGTTATGTATCAGGCACATTACTATACTTTGCAGAGAGATAACGGAGTATATAAAGCCAAATTCTAATACAGAATAATGATCTAAACAGCATCATTTCATCTGAGATAGCTGTGATAATCGGTATGGGACGACAGAGAAGCATTCTTTTTTTTTTTTAAGCTTGTAGTAAAATGCTTTATTTTTTTAAATAATTTTTTTATTATATTACATTAGTCACCATAGAGTACATCACTAGTTTTTGATGTAAAGTTCCATGATTCATTACTTGAGTATAATACCCAGTGCACCATGCAATATGTGCCCTCCTTACTACCCATCACCAGCCTATCCCATTCCCCCAGCCCCCTCCCCTCTGAAGCCCTCAGTTTGTTTTCCAGAAGAAAGGGAAGAAGAAAGGGGGGGGTAAACAGAAGGGGGAATGAACCATGATAGACTATGGACTCTGGGAAACAGAGATGCGTTCTAATAGGCCCAGGCATGGTGCTAAGTGTTGACTCCAGCAGAGGTTAGAAACATGCATTTCTCTGCCTATTTCACCTCATGCCATCCACTGCTGAGTGTGAGCAGTTGGGGGAATTATCCCTTCCACAGGAACATTTGACAGGACATTTATGGTCACAAAGTGAGTAGCAAAAATGTTATGTTCTTTATTTGAGCTTTGCCAGAAAAGAAAAGAAACAAACTTTTAAGATTTTTTAAGTCATCTTGTCCAATTCCCACTAAATTAAGTTGGCAGCACCCCCAAAATGAATGTGAAACTCCCTAAGAAAGTAAGCTATTCTATTGTGATGTTTACGTAATTAAGGAAATGTACATTGCTTTTTTTTTTTAAAGATTTTATTTATTTATTTGATAGAGATAGAGACAGCCAGCGAGAGAGGGAACACAAGCAGGGGGAGTGGGAGAGGAAGAAGCAGGCTCATAGCAGAGGAGCCTGACGTGGGGCTCGATCCCACAACGCCGGGATCACGCCCTGAGCCGAAGGCAGACGCTCAACCGCTGTGCCACCCAGGCGCCCCGGAAATGTACATTTCTGCATTGCTTTTTGTGCAAGTTGGAAAAGTCTTCTAAGCCCTTACATAGTAATTCACAGTCCAGATTGTATCTGTGTTCAAGCATTCCAGCCTGCATTCTCATCTGATAAAATGAGACACTTGGATATTTCCTTTACTCCCATAGTCCTAAAGGATTTTTGTATGTTTAATATTTAGTAAGGATTAGCTATATAATGTGGGCATTCATCTACCATAGAGAAGGGGCGCACATTACAAACTCTGGATTTTATCATAAAGAAATGCTAAGATGACACATTAACAAGGAGTGGAAAGCAGAACACCTCTGGATAAAGGCCAGGGTTTACAGTGAAGCCAATGTTCTCCTCTCTCTCTCTTTCTCTCTTTTTGATTTAAATTCAATTAGCCAACCAAATACATAATACATCACTAACTTTTGATGTAATGTTCAGTGATTCATTAGTTGCATATAACACAATTCCCTCCACAGTTTCTTCCCTAAGTGTCTTATCATTATAAACTGAGTGGAGATGACATTTTGTTGAATAGCACCTAATATTTGTAGAAGATGGCAGAAGTTTGAATTCCAGAAATCTTTTTAAAAATTATGCAACTTTCTAAGAAACACTGCTATGTTCTTCGGCATAACAATGCAGGGGGCTCTTTGGCTGTACAGATCTTTAAGCTTGTAAATGCTGCTTCAAAGCACCAAAGCTAGAAAGATGAAGTCCTGGAGCTGTTTGCCCTGCCCGGAGAAATACTGCATGAACTAAATCACGTCTGTTCTTCAGAGAGGCAAAGCAGGAACAGACTCTTAACTAGAGAGAACAAACTGATGGTCACCAGAGGGGAGGTGGTGGGGGGATGGGTGAAATAGGTGATGGGGATTAAGGAGGGCACTTGTAACGAGCATCAGGAGTTGTGTAGAAGGGTCGTATCACTGTATTGCTCACTTGAAACAAATATTACACTGTATGTTAACCAACTGGAGTTTTAATAAAAACTTTTAAAAAAGAGTGTGAATGCAGAGCTATTATGCTTTCTAAAAATCTTACAGTCTAGGTTCAATATTATCAGTCCTTTAAGCTATTTCATTTAAGATAGGAACTCCACATAGCTCTTCATCCAGGGATATTCATTAGTAAATATTTGGGGTTACCTCTATTACAATGTTGGGTGAGAATTATAAATCATATTTCAGATTTCCAGTTTCCCTCCCTCCCTTCTTCCCTCCTTTCCTTCTTTCCTTTCTTCTTCCATTTTGTCTTTCTTAACAACGGTTATTTATGGATCACCCCATATGTATCTTCATACATGATGTTTGACCTGACCATTGATCTTAAACTCTAAGGGAAATAATTGAGCGATGGTTGGGTAAGGAAAAGGGCCAGGGATTGTTCCCCAAACTACAAAATATATCGAAAAGAGGATATATTCCTGTCAGAGGTCCTCATACAAAGTTTGCACCTGTATCTAGAAGAGCCCATGACTTCTCTTGACTTCTGTCCTGGGTATGCATACAGCAGGGTTTGAGCTAACCTCATCTGAGGGGATTCTATTACTCACCAGACCCCAGGGCAGGGACGCAAGCTCTGCGAACTGTCGTGCAGCTGAGCCTCCTGAGGCTGCCTGCCTTAAGCACAGCGCCAAGCGAGCAGGTTTTATAAGGCGGATTCCGGAGGCTCTCACCCAGGTCCCGGGGAGACTCACACCCAATCCTTGTGGTATAATGTCTCAGAGAAGCAGCCAATGCGCATGTGCCAGGCAGGGGAGGCTACTGCTCGTCTCTGTGGGTGTTTGCCAGGTCTCCAGATGACGTACGAACTTAGCTTACAACGCACAGCCAGTCCTACTTCCAGCTTCCTTGCTTCTGTTTCCAGTCTAAGATTTTTTTAGCCCCTTGGAGGTAAAAGTCATCACATAGACTTTAGTGTTTTGGCCCCAGCAACACCTTGTATCATATTCAGATCTCCAGGACATGTAATCCTTATTTTATCCTCCCTACACAGCCCCCCGGTTCAGCAGCGTTTTTGTTTTGTTTTCTCCTCTTTAAATTGTACATATCTTGAGTGGTGAGAGTGGAATATCTACAGCACTATTTTCATGAATGATAATATTAATAGATTCCTTCCAAGACAAATTTATTTTACACTGATTGGTCTTTGTTACAATTACATACAATTAACTTTTCCCTCGTGCTGTCCCTTTTCCTCCTCCCTACCTCCTCAAAGTGAGATTTTCAAATTTACTGAGGAATGGGTGAAGAAGATTAAAAGGGGTTCACCAGGACATAATGAAAAGGTCCTGAATTTTGTTTTGAGGGTGAAGAGAGTGATGTAAGGTGCAAAGTTCGGTCAGAGTAGGCACGGAGCAGGCCAGGAATGGTCTGGGAAATTGAGGTAGGGAGAAAATGGGGCATGAGGTAGAGAAATCATTCAGGGGTACCACAACCACTCACTAGTTCAGTGGTTCACTGAAGCATTTATACAACACAACACAAATTTCTATTCATGGCTAAAATTTACTGTAGCAAAGGACACTGTGCAGAAACAGCAGAAAAAAGGTATACATAGTGAAGGCAGGAGAGGCCACATACAGGCTTCCAAATGTTTCCTCTCTTTCTGCAAGAGTTGCTCTAGCCACAAACTTCAGGGACAGATAAGAGATGTCTCTTTCCAGGGAAGCCCGCTTGAGTTATGGAGTCCAGGGTTTTAAAGCAAGCTAGTTACATGGGTGCACATCTGTCACACGACTGGTGTATGTATACAGCAAATCAGGTAACAGGTACACATAATAAATTCTATGTTTGTCTAACCTAAGTTACCAACCTGGTTCTTCCTGAACTACTGCTTGCGCATACATAGTAACATTATTACTGAGTAACTATGTGAACATTCCCGGGAATTATTCTTAGAGCTTGGTCAAGGGACGTCCATCAACATGGCTACAGAGACAAGCAAGAACCGAGTAAAATGACCTGTTGAATTAACTCTTTTCTTGTAGGGATCTTCTGTGCATTTTCAGAAGTATGCCATGACCTTGACTCCACGGAACATGTGTTGGAAATGTTTTCATTCAGCATGTGTGAAATATGAGTAGCTTTTAATGTGACCTAAACATAATTCCAATCCTAGATGGTGAAATACAAAGAAGACTAGAAATACTAATTCACAACTAGATGGACTGTTTTATGGATTTTTAACTAATAAGAAAAATATTTAAGGAAGAGAATACAGCTGGAACAATTGTAATAATTTGCTAGAGGAAGAGCAGGTGGTTAAAAAGAAGTTCATTTATTTCAGGGAATGGAGCATATAATCAGAAACAAATATTTTGAGCTAGAAAATTACCAAAGAATAATAGTGGTAGTTGTGAGCAATGACTAAACTGAAAGCGAACAGGAGTAATGGAAAAGCTTAAACGAGTGTTGTGACATAATCTTTAAGATTTTGAAAGCTATTTTCAGTTTTGTTTGGAGTCATTTGAGAATGAAGGAAGGGAAGCCAACCAGCAGGATGGTTAAATGATCTGTTTAATTATTAAGGTCTAAACTGATTCAGGAGGAGCGGAAATGTAAAAGTGGTAAAAAAAAAAATAGTATAATCTACAATATTGATAAGGGATTGGAAATTACGAGTGAGGGAAAGTGAGGACCATGTGTGGCATTTGATTTATATTTTTGGCTGAAGTGAGGAAGTGAATGCAGAGGCCATCTATATAAATGGAGAACACAAAAGTGGAAGTAAGAAGAAGTAACAGTTGAAGGTGGAGAAGGATCAGTAAGTTCTATTTTGGCCTTGTTGAGTTTAAGATTTCCATGTAGCATATAGAGAGGAAATTATTCAGGAGTGATGTGTGAACCTGTCTGGAATTCAGGAGAGAGGCTGAGTTTGAGATCGTTAGGACAACATTCATATTCAGGGGGTTAGCAAAAGAAGTGAACCCAGAAAATGCAATGAGTCATATTATTCAAAGAGATCAGAGAATAACCAGAATTAAGAGGTGTTAAGAAGCCAAAAAGGACAGATATTGACTAAGAAGTGAGCGGTCAGCAGTGCCAAATATTGATGAAAGGTCCAGTGATGAGGAGATGGAATTTGAAATAGGTTATGATTTGGTTTTGAGATTCGTTAGTAAGCTTTTGGCCAAGCAATTTCAGTGGAATAGTAGAGGCAAAATTTGATTATAATGGAGTTGAAGAGGAAACGATTTTTACTTCAGTTAGATTACAGGCAAAATATATTGTTTGGTGATGCATACTTAGTCACGATATTAAAAAAAATCAATGAAATGAATAGTATAAAAGTCAGCATACTGGTTTAATGCACTGACAGTGGTGAGGTTATGTTCAGGAAAGGCTGCAGAGAAAATTTGGGTGTTGATAATTTACTATTTCTTTACTTAGGTGATATTTACATGGATGTTCATTTTATAAAAATTTGTTAAATTGCACATTTATTTCCATGAAGCTTTATATTCCACCATAACACATATATTTTTAAATTGACAAGAGAGAAAATTAAGACAATTAATTCATATTTTTTCAAGTCACTTATTTATGAGCCAAAGTTCGGAAAATAGATTAAGTACCTAGGGATGGCCATATGTTAAGTAAGAGTTTATTTTATGAAAAGAGAGTCTTAAATAATTTTTTAAACTGTTGCAAAGCAGCTAGTGGAAAAGGAGTTACTAGATAAAATTATTTCTAACAATTCTAAATTAAAGAAGTGTAGTAAATTCATGCATAGTAAGGCAAGGGTATTGATTTCCTATTTTTGCTGTAAAAAATTACCACAAATCCAGTGGTGTAAAACACTACAATATCCTTGTTTTACAATTCTGGAGATTAAACATATAAAATGATTTTTGCAGGGCTAAAATCAATGTCTCTGCAGGTCAAATTCTTTCAGGAGGTTATGAAGAACAATCCATGTCTTGCCTTTTCTGGTTTCTAGTTACTAGGAGGTATCTGCATTCCTTGGTCCATGGACTTAGTCCTTTGTCTTTAAAAGCATCAATATACTGTCTTCTCTCTTCTCTGAACTCCTGACTCCCTCTTATGGGAACCTGGTGACTATATCAGGCCCACTCAGAAAATACACTATAATTTTCCCATTTTAAAGATCCTTAACTTAAATGTATATGCAACGTTCTTTTTGCCATGTAAGGTAACAACACGTTCATTTACAAGTTGAGATGTCAAGATATTTGGTGGGCAAATATTCAGCGTACCACAGGAGGAAAAAAAAATATCCAAAAGTGAGTTTAAAAATGTGGTTGAGGGATGCCTGGGTGGCCCACTATAGGCTTAAAATCCCAGATTACAGGAATAGTTACTATTATTAATTTTGTAACTGTTCTCTTTATTATATATTAACTGTATATCTATTTTACTATGTATTTTGCTTATTAAATAAGATGTCTATAACAGTCCAGATTTTTGCTAGATTATGGGTATCATTATTTATATGATGCTCACACACAACCTGCTTTGGACAATAAATTAAATGATCTCACTCTGCCAGGTAATCCCTCTAATGGTCCCACCCAGACACCAGCAAGGGGCAGAGGAAGCCCATCGAAGTGTCACCTCTTTAAGGCTGCATAAGCAGGTTTGCTTTACAACTGGGTAAGTGTAAGCGAGGCCAAGCCCTTCAGAGTCTTGGCATGGCTAAAGAGGTAAGAACCTTCTATAACACTAGTCCAAAAAACTGGGGTTCTCAGTATGTTACCATTGGTAGCAACTTTGCATCTATTCTTACTTATGCATTTTGCTTATTACATTACATAAGATGTCTATAAATAATACTCCCATCATGACTGAAATATTGAAATATAATCATATTACATATCCATAGTTTAGAACCATGATAAAAAGTTCTATTACATGATACATCTGTGTACTACTGGTTTCCATCTAGAAGTCTCCATCAGGATTTGTATTCTTTGATTGCTCTATGGCCTAAATGATCTCCATCACGGAAATTTATGTTTTAATACTTTTTCTACATTTCAGACAATGTAAGACAACTAAGGTAAAAACCAGACATAATAATATATCAAACAGTGAATGAAAGGTGAAAAGCAAACAGAAAAGTAAGTAAAATGGGAAGTATATCCCTCTTTAATGATACTAAAATAAGGAGCTAAAGCTTTGAGGATAAATACTTGAAGTGTTACATATTTTTTTAATTGCCCCCTGAAAATTACAGACTAGGCCAAGACAATCTATTTCAGCTCCCTCCTTTTTTTAAAAAAAAATTGTATTATGTTATGTTAGTCACCATACAGTACATCATTAGTTTTTGATGTAGTGTTCCATGATTCATTGTTTGCATGTAATACCCAGTGCTCCATGCAATACATGCCCTCCTTAATACCCATCACCAGGCTAGCCCATCCCCCATCCCCCTCCCCTGTCTGAAACCCTCAGTTTGTTTCCCAGAGTCCATAGTCTCTCGTGGTTCATTCCCCCTTCTGTTTACCCCCCCTTCATTCTTCCCTTCCTTCTCCTACCGATCTCCCTGCTATTCCTTATGTTCCACAAATGAGTGAAACCATATGATAATTGTCTTTCTCTGCTTGACTTATTTCACTTAGCATAATCTCCTCCAGTCCCGGCCATGTTTGACAAAATTGTTATTACTAATGAAATTTTTTATTTATATATTATACATGTTAATTTCCAGTTCCACCCTCCTCTACAGGAAGAGGCTATAAAGAGAGGTAAATCCTAGTCCCTTTAATTGTTCTTGCTTCATCCCAACAAAGAAAGCACTACTGCACAGTTTTCTGATTCTCTATTTCATGTCCATTATCGTCTACCTGGCATGGTATGTCGTTACTTGCTAGCCATTCAATTGTCCTTCCTATAAGGGTCAAACTCCATACAAAGAAAGACAAACACCATATGATTTCACTCATATGTGGAACTTAAGAAACAAAACAAAATAGCAAAGGAGAGGGGCACCTGGGTGGCTAAGTCTGCCTTAGGCTTGGGTCATGATCCCAGGATCCTGTGATCAAGCCCCACATCTGGCTCCCTGCTCAGCAGAGAGCCTGCTTCTCCCTTTCCCTCTGCCATTCTCCATGCTTGTGCTCACTTGATCTCTCTCTCAAATAAATAAACAATGTCTTTAAAAAAATTCTCACCAAATTGAAGCAAAATATTATAATTCAATGGAACCAAGTAGAAATTGTGTGACATCTGTGTTTGTTGTAGCTGTTTATGCTTGAAATATTTCATAATAATAATAATAACTAATAATATAAACAAAAGGGGAAAAAGGGAATGGGATGGAGGGCAAAATTGAGCATCTCAGGTAATATTAAAAGAAATGCATTCAGAGGTGAGATATTTTGACCCTCTTTGAAAAAAGGAGATTACATTCTTTCTCTAATATTGGAAGGAAGAATTTGATGGCATATCTAGATATATTCTTTTATGTATGTGAAAGTGAAGAAAGGGTCTGGTCTGAAGTGTAAGTGGCTGGGAGAAAGCTGCAAATACTTACAACTGCAACTGTGGATGATGAAAAATTCTCCCAAGTGTTTATTTATTTATTTTTATTTGTAAAAGAATTTTTATTAGTAAACTGTTGACACCATGGATCATCAATTTGCAAAGAATTAGAATACAGTAAATACTTTTCACTGTCCACAATTTCCATGATTCAGAAGCCGTTTTAGGATTCTGCAATACTCATAAGGTACCAGGAAGATCAATTGTGCTTTTTATAACAATAATAGCTATAATTATTGAGCATTTAGTATGTATCAGGCAGCATTCTAAGTACTGTGAGTGAATTCACTCCTTTAATTATTACCCTTTTTTTTGCAATTAATGAAACTGAGGCACAGATTAGTTAAGGAATTTGTGCAAGATCACACAATCATTGTCAAGGAGATGGGATTCAGACAAAAGTTTGATTCAAACTTACTTAACCTGTAAACTACCCGTGTGCCAGTAAGTTTCTGCTTAAGTCACTTTGAGAAATTAGTTTTTACCAGCCTTAGGAAAAAAGCTACCCTAAGCTTTAAAAACTATATATCCAGACACTGAAAAACCGAATGAATTAAAGTTCATTAATTTGTAGTCATTACAATATGAAAAATCTTGTGTTTTTCTTAGGGAGAACTCAAAAGCACAGCTGTAAGAGTAGAAACTATAAGATTTAAGTTGATTCCAAAGTTAAGTTTACAATTGCAATGTATGAAAAACAAGAAAGAATGAATACTGGTAGAGCTTTTCCTGGAGTATTGAAGTATGTGTGATCCATGGTGAATATGAAAGACAATGATAAAACAATGGTTGTCGTGGAATTAGAGAAGGTGAGGCTTTGAGGAATTTGGGACTAAAGACCTCAAGCCCAAAGTCCAGATTCTGTGAAGTCAAGGAGTGAGCATGCTTGAATGACAGAATATGATAAAACCGATTGAAATACTGGAATTAAACATTATACTTTTTCCAAATGATGATGATTTTTAGAGTCTGGCAAGAGAAATTTTGGTACATCCAATTTAGGGAGGATTGTTGGCATTGTAAATTTCATGGTTTTATAATGTTTTTTCAATAGCAATATTAGATATCCACTTGTTTGTTTCTTTCCTCTTACTTCTTACTTCAACAATAATATCATCAAGAAAACGAAGCACTGTGAAGGCAAGAACTTTAATTCAATAATATATCTCCAGCTTCTCAAAAAGTCAAGGAGAGGGTTGGTATTCACTAAAAAGTTATCACCACGTCAAGGGTGATATATATATATATGCAGATGATAGCAAGAAGTAATCTATTCACTCTGTCCACGAGGAACTATCAGACTACAAACATCTCTGACTAAAATGTGAGAACCATTTGGACTAAGAAATAATGAGAACAGCCCATTATTTCAGATTTTCAATTTCCTGGACAATTTTTATTGCTCAATGTACATTTGTTCAATCAGAGAATAGAAATAGTTTTACAGGAAACCCAACCCAATATTCCATATAATTCAGAAGAGTCAGTCAAACAGAATCTTTGTTGGCATTTGGAATATCAGCAAGCTCTTTGTTTCAGGAAGCATTCTTTCTCTGTAAGGATAGGGCTCATTCATGTTATAAACGTGACTTGGGATTCTGGTCCTTTTTTGATGAAGATTTTCAGAATTTTGTCTCATATCTGTTTGGTTTTCACCACATACACAATGGGGTTCAGCACAGGAGGAATGAGAAAATGCATGTTAGCCAAGGTCACGTAGATATGTGAGTGAAGTTTGGGGCCAAAACGGTGCAGTATAGACAGGCAGATCATTGGTGTGAAGAAGAGAATCACAGCACAGATGTGGGAAATGCAGGTGTTGAGAGCCTTGAGGCAGCCACCATAGGATGCAATGCTCAGTACAGTTTTCAGTATCAGGATATATGAAAAGAGAATGAGGAGAAAATCAAGTCCCATAGTGGATAATACCACAAACAGTCCAAAGATGCTATTGATCCTGGTGCTGGAGCAAGAGAGCTTTATAATGTCAGGATGCAGGCAGTAGGAATGAGACAGTACATTGGAATGACAGAAGCACAGCCTTCTCAAGAGGAAAGGGAGAGGTACCTGTACAGTCAAGGTGCGCACTACAATGGCCAAACCTATCCTGGAAATGACACTGTTGGTGAGAATGGAAGAATAGTGCAATGGATGAGAAATGGCCACATAGCGGTCAAAGGCCATTGCCAGTATGATAGCTGACTCAAAATCCTGGAAGGTGTGAATAAAAAACATTTGGGTGAAGCAAGCAGAGAAGGTGAGCTCTCGAGCATCCAGCCAGAAGATCCCCAGCATTGTGGGGAAAGTGAAGAGGGACAGACCCAGATCGGAGGCAGCTAGCATGGCCAGGAAGAGGTACATAGGCACACAGAGGGTCCGTTCCCTGAGGATAACTGTCATGATGGTCACGTTGCCCGCCAAGGTAATGAAGAACATGGTGCAGAAGGGTATGGAGATCCAGATGTGCACAGTCTCCAGCCCAGGTATGCCTGTCACCAGGAAGGTGGAGAATATGGCTTTGGTGCTATTGGTGGGCAACAGGATGCCAGCGCCGCAAGCCTTTCCTAGGATGAAAGTTATTGTCTCACTCACAGATGTTAAAATTTGACTTTGACATTTGACAACTCATAATACCTTTTATTTTAAACTGACTGACCCTGATTTGTATCTATTATGAGTTTAAAAGTTGTTTCTCAATACAGAGCATCTGAGCCTCTGGACTGAAAAACAAGACCTGCTTTTTTTCATCAAATTCTCCAGATATTGTGGCTTTTTAAAGGAAAAATGAGGGGGGAAATGTACCCTTGATATTTGGTTTATCTAAGTCCTTTAATTCATATGATGATTTTTTAAAATAAAAGATCCAAAATACATAATGTGCTTCAAATAAGTTTCTTTTAAAAATCCAAAATCCATGCATATTCATACCTGTTATTGTGATTACAGGGGTGCATCATGCCATGGTAAGTCTTACTGCCTTGGTCTACCTTGATCCATATTAGAGCAGTGCTACTTAAACTGTACCTCATGGACACATTGAGTTCCATGGACAGATTTTAATATCCTATTTTTTTCTGCAATGAACTGAGTGCATAAACTGCAAATAAGCATTTAGAAACTTTTGCATTAATTGACATAATATAGCTGTGCTTCGTTAATGATGCTAATTATTATTAGTGTACAATAATAAGGTTATTATAGGATTTGCCATGTGTTTTCCATTTCATTTCTCTTAAACCTAATATTTGTTATAATTATGAAAGTATTTTGTGATTGAAGAATTTTAAGTATACCTTCACTCCATAGGTTATGAAGCACTGTTTCATGTTAATTCATTGTTGAATGTAGATGTCATTTTTTTCAATTATACATGAAGAAAAACAAAAATAGTATTGGCTTTATATATTTAAAAATACTAAACTCTTATACAGATTGTTTAATTTTTGTTGAATCGTGTTCATGGGTTACCTTTTTTTATTGTAGGGTTAAATATTTTGAATTTCAATTAATAAGATCTAGGGATATTTTGCATAGTTACTATATATTTGTGTAAGCAAATAGTTCATTTTTAATAACAATAACAAAATGTTATAAAATGCCTCTTTTATTGATTTAATTCCATAAGGATATGGTTCTTTATTCATCCAAATATTCAATAAATATTAATTATTTTTCTTGATATGCTTGGCTCTAAGCTTTAAGATTATAGCGAAGATCTAAGAAATTATAGTTAGCAATTTCGTTGAAGGAGTGAGAAGCTTGATTAACATTCAACTATAATGTACAATATACTAGAGATAAGACCATTTTCATGGTCAATGTTACCAAAACTTATTTATCCAGGTAAAACCAGTTGTGGATACACTGAATCACCTTCTCCTAGACAGCAGGGGGCACATCTATTTTTTGAGTCTATCCCTCAACAGATTCTGTTTTTATGAGACTAACAGACATGTGCATATCTACTTTTATGTTCTTCATATCACAGCAGTCATCTCACAAACAATAAGCTTTACAAATATTTGCATGTCCTCCTTGTTCCAA
>NC_048225.1:57407216-57421782 GCF_002007445.2 Ailuropoda melanoleuca
ATATACCTCAAAATAACATCAAAGTTACAATTTGTATAAGACTGACTTGTATTGGTACAATATCTTCTCTCGGATGCAAAGTATTTCTTTTCCCTTCTATGGAGGAGAAGCAATCACAATGGAAATCAGCTGATCAGCTGTCTCCACTGATTCTTCTCATCCTGAAGCTTCCTATATCCATAATAAGGCTGTGAATTGAAACCACTGATGTGTATAAAATAAAATACCACTGAGAAATATATATTAACTGAAGAAGCTTGACATTTTCCTGGTATTTTTGTTACTATTTTTGTTCTTTTAATTAAAGATAGCCATATTGAAATATAGATTATAATTAATAATCCCTTAACCCATTAATTTTTTGTGTGACTTGGATTAAAATAAAATAAGCAATTTCCTTTCTACTCAAAGTTGTGAAAACCCATGACATTTGAGAAAAGTAGTGAAATGAAGGAATGGGAGCCAGAGAAAGATGTCCTGTGTAAGTGATTCCTAATATGTGAGGACAGATTCTTAGATGAGGTGTTCACATTTATAAAGTTCAATCACTTCCAGGAAAAGGAGTATTTCTTATTTTTTATTCTTCTGTTGCTTTGTCAGATATAGCCAGGACCAGCACAGAGAGGGCATTAAATACATGTTATATCTCTTATTAATAAATCAGCAATATACTATTTATTAAAAATATGTATTGAACAACTTTGTGTATTTTTATAATTATGAATTTTAGAGCGGGGAGGGGCAGAAGGAGAGAAAGAATCTTAAGCAGGCTCCACACTCAGCACAGAGCCCAAAACACAGGGCTCGATCTCATGACCCTGAAATCATGACCTGAGCCAAAATCAAGAGTCAGATGTTTAACCAACTAAGCCACCCAGGTGCCCCAACTTTGTGTATTGTATTAATGACTATATCTGTATTCTTGAGAGATACCTGTGAACAATGACTATATGAAATGGCATTATGGGATGCATCAATAAATTTAACCTCTCAGGAGCCTTTGAGAAGAACTAAAATATATAGAATCTCAGCGAACTAGGTAACATACACCATATAACCCCAGCTTTACTAAATGTAAAATTCCCCATCGTTCCCATCAGTGAAATGGCAAACAGAACCAGAACACTTGGACCCATGTAGATAAAGCAAATAACTCCATCCTTGGTTTTATTAAATTTCTGAAAATAAATTTATTCAAATGATCTATATGTTCCTCTGGGCAAATGGAAATTCTTGGAGAGAAACAGATTGCTCACATAGAAAAACAGCTTAGGTCACTTATCAAATGACAGTTTATTTATCCAGACTGCTTTCAGTTCCCACACCACATTATCTCCAGCCTAAACTATTACCTATAAAATTTATACATTGCCATTCAGTTCCCACCTTCAAAAAGACATCTCGAATCTTGGATCCAGATCCCAAAACCCTATAAAGATCCCAGCCTGACCACCTTCTTCTAAAATACTATTATGGGGTGCCTGGGAAGCTCAGTTGGTTAAGCATCTGCTTTGGCTCAGGTCATGATCCCAGGGCCCTGGGATCAAGCCTCGTGTAGGGTTCTCTGCTCCCTCTCCCTCCGCCTGCCACTCTCCCTGCTTGTGCTTCTCTCTCTTTCTCTCAAATAAATAAATAAAATCTTTTTAAAAATAAAATAAAATACTATTAGGACTATATCAAAGTAGTGTTCTCTCTTAGTTTAAATAATAACTTATGGATCTAATTTATACTTGTCTCGACACCATGGCTCAAGACCCATAATTCATGATTCTCCTGCTTAGAGATTTCTAAGACACATCATGAGGTAAATTTCATATTGGGCCTGGTCTCCAATTTCTTTACACTGAATTTCAGAATACTGAAATTATGTTTTATCACGAATAAGGAATACCTGTTTTTATTCAATCCTTTCATATTTGATATGATTAGAAAGCCTTCCATTGGACCAAATTTGCCTTATTAATAGAAAAAGTTTTGTTTTTCAAATCTTTTGACAAATCTTTGCACTTCTGCGCATGTATGTTTATCAACATTTTTTTAAAGGAAGTTAAACAGGAATTAAATATGCAAAGTAGATATACTTTGGTCCAGCAATTTCACTTGAGCATGTCTCCTATAGAAATACACACGAGTGCACAAAGTGATATGTACTAATATGGCATAATTAAGAAGAAAGGGGGGGTAAACAGAAGGGGGAATGAACCATGAAAGACTATGGACTCTGGGAAATAAACTGAGGGCTCCAGAGGGGAGGGGAGTGGGGGAATGGGATAGGTCGGTGAGGGGTATTAAGGAGGGCACATATTGATTGCATGGTGCACTGGGTGTTATAATGCAAGTAATGAATCATGGAACTTTACATAAAAAACTAGGGATGTACTCTATTGTGACTAACATAATATAAAAAATTATTATTAAAACAAAGAAAACAATGAATGAAAAAAGATGGCATAATTATTCATATTTGTGAAACATTATCTGAAAAATCAGGAAAGTAGTTAATACATTATATTATATTCTTACTATGCAATATTAACTATCTTTAAAATTCAGAGGGACATTTTTAGTATTGTCGTGGAAATATGCCTTTGATAATCCTTGGGAGAAAAACACAAGGTATATACAGTCTGATGTCATGTACTAAATTACTTTAATATATTTTATTTTCTCTGCAGAAAGGTAAATTTAGGCATGGTTTTGCTTTCTTACCTCTGGGGAAAATAACTTGTCTTTGCAACAAATTAAATGAAACATGCGGGTACTTTTTTGTATTAAATGTTTTTGAGTAGTTATTATTTTATTTGCTGAGAAGCTTAACATTTCCTAAACAGTTGATGTTATCTAAGCATCATTCTTATTTACATGTCCTCAGTCCAGCTTGTTTTTCATACAATAAAGGAAGAAATTGCTCAGATCCACTGTGTTTCAAAAAACATGAAAGCTTTTGGTTTCTCCAATTCAAAAAGATCTCTATGATGCTCCCTCCTTTCTCAGATTCCTTGGGGTGAAAAGAAGTTAAAATTTCTTGGCTGTGAGTTGGGAACCCACAGGGCTTTTTAAATCTCAGCAGAGCTTCCCAGCACCTGGGAGACCCTCTCTGGTTGGTTTGTAAACCACCATTAAACCACCAAGCCCTTGAAGTAAAACTGTTTCTGCACACTGAGCTTTGGAGTTCTGTCTTCTAGAGAGGGACAATCCTGCCAACAGACACATCTGAAAGTGAAACGGGCATTCACTGCGTGGTAAGTGAAGTCTTTCAGTGATAAGTAATATCAATTACCATTGTAAATGTCCCTTCAAGTAAACTGGTATAACAATAACCAGTTTTCCAGGGTAAAGAGACAAACAGGAATGCTTACTGTTGTTGAGTTAGGCTATATGAGATTTGAGAATTAAATTGTTTGGAGAATTCTGTGTTTGATAAATAGTACATTTTAGAGTTAAATGATTGGTTTGACTTCATCTGTGTTTTCTTGTAAGTAATAATTGTTGTAATCATGATCCATTTAAAGAATATTTGTTAATGCTGTATGTGCATATTGCGATTACACAGCTAGTAGTAGATTCCCAGATTTCATGGACTGTGTTTCCTGATTTGATAGCTTTCCTTGGAATCCTGAAACTGACGTCTCATGAATATATTTTGCAAACGTGCATTAGATTTGACTAAGTTGGCACGCTCTGTCTTTAGATGCTGAGCCACGGAGAACATCAAATGCTTTGCCAATTTTGTAGTTTCCCTCCCCACCTTATTAAGCAAAAGAGCTTTTCCCAATCTAAAAGCTGAGTTCATGCCTGCTGGTGATAACTGTCATCCTGTTTTCAAGTTTCAAAATATTCAAATGAGGATTTGTGTTTTGGGGAAATGACCATTCGAAACCAACCTTGTGTGTTTAGATAAAAAAAAAAAAATACAAAGTTGACCTGGGTGAAGAACTGTTCTGCTAGTATTCCGAGACTTGATCTGCAGCTCAGCCCTGTGTTAGCAACACCAGATGCCGTAATATTCCTGATCTAAGTTCTCTGTAAACTCATAGTCATTCTGCAAAATTACACAAGGAATGCTGTTCCTTTACACAGGAACATATCTGCTTTTCCCAAACTGATGTTTCTCTAGAATTCTCCTTAAATTCCAACTCATCATTGAAACCTTCCCCAATATTCCCAAGTTAAAATATATGGAGTGATTTAGATGTGAATTTGGTATATACCTCTGAATCAGACCTCAGCACATTAGTCCACAGTAACCTTTGTAAGTTTTGTTTTCAATTCTGTCAGCATTATAATAAGCTCTTTCTCTGTTTTCTGTTTAATCTTTCTAAAATGATTATCCATATCTTGACAATAAGGTATATGAATTCTCAGAAAGATTAAATGACCCTCTGGGTTACATTCGGGTGAAATGACAAAGCCAATTTTTAAACCATAATAATTTAGTTTCTTTCATAGTGCTGTTTTACTTGAATCTCCAACTGAGAATGGTACCTGGCACAAACAAGGTTCTCACTAAAAATACATAATTGATATAAGGTAGTATAACAGAATATAACAGAATATAACATAATGTAAGTTCAAAAGGAAACGAGGTAAAATAAAACTTTCAGCAGCTGATACAAGAATGGAGTTAGAGCTAGGTCTTTTCCTTGGCCAAAATAAATATTTATTATATTTATATATAATATAATACATCATTTCTAATTATTATATTATAAACATATTTATATATTTGAATAATGATTTATGTTATATATATCATTTGTAAATGACATTATGTATTTATATATATTTATTTATAAATAACATTTATAATATATATTTTTATATAAAATAATATATAATAATAATAAAAGCAGGGCTAATGAGCTGGAATCAAATGAATTATATTCACTGTTGTTTGAAGCTGGAGTAATGGTAAAGCAAGCAGCTTTTATGCTAATAACTACGATGCATGCATAACAGATACACATATGTGAATGAGTGTGGGTTATTTTTTTGTGTTAATAACATTTTATTCCTTCACAAAAATGCTATCTGAAAAAATATGGCAAATGTTAATTCTGTTAAATGTAGGTGGTGTATACTGGTTATATTTTAAATTGGCTTACTTTCCTGAGTTTCTGAAATCTTCATGTAGCTGCTTATGTGTAAGTGCAGGATAGTTTTATAACTAGGTTTGTCATGTGTTTTTAACCTACCGCTACTAGGAGCATTTCTCATTTATACCTTTTTAAGATAGGGAGGGCCTTTAAAAATCAAAGAGAAACCTTTTTAAAAATTGGTGTATCAAGGGGTGCCTTGGGTGGCACAGCGGTTGAGCGTCTGCCTTCAGCTCAAGGTGTGATCCCAGCGTTGTGGGATCGAGCCCCACATCAGGCTCCTCTGCTATGAGCCTGCTTCTTCCTCTCCCACTCCCTCTGCTTGTGTTTCCTCTCTCTCTGGCTGTCTCTCTCTCTGTCAAATAAATAAACAAAATCTTTAAAAAAAATTGGTGTATCAACATAGCTTCTGATTGGACTCTGAGGGAAAAAATATGCACTCAATCTTCATATATTATTTAGATGTACATTATTTTTATATAATATTTATATCGATTAAGTTTGTTTTCTTATAAAAATTCAAGTACTAGGATCCAGGAGATATATACTGACTTTCCCACTAGCATATGAAAATGGGCCAGGTATCAGCTGTTCTTTAATTAATTTTTTCTAAAATTTTCTTTCTTTCCTTTCTTCTCTCCTCCTTCTCTTTCCCTCTCTCTTTTCTTTTCTTATTTTCTTCCCTTCTTTCCTTCTGTACCCCTGTCTTTTTCTGCCTCTCTATCTCTGTTTCTGCTGCCTCTTTCCTTTATCCAAGACATATTCAAGCTCCTATTATTGACCTGGAATATTGGTTTGAATAACTTGACCTTACTTTTGTTTTACATTTCTTTCAAAAATATAAATAACACATGGAAGTGATTTGATAGCTATAGATAGATAGACTGACATGTATGTATACAAAGTTTACTTTATATATATATGTACATATCACTTCTCTCATATACTATAATGTTTAATAAAATCACTGCATGGTTTTCATATGAGATCTTAGACTATAAAATAATGTGAGATTTTATTATTTTGCAGAAATAGTTTAATATTTCATATTAATCACTGTGTATTCTAATGAAGTTAATATGGGATTTTTCTAATGTCTACAATTACTTACACATACATTTGTATTGAGTTGAGAATTATGAAAGCCAAGAAACAAATGACGATTGGTAAGTTTTAGGCTGTGAGTGTATGGTATGCTTTTGCTCGATCTCATACAATTAATCTTCACAGCACCATTTAATATACTATCATTATCAAAAATATACTGAAAAAAAAAACCCTGAGATTTAGTGAAATCAAGCAACTTACCTCAATCGTTCTTAAAGAAGTCAATCATTTACTTATACAAATTGTTTATCATAATATGTAAGATTTTTCAGAAAAAAAAATTCATTTTGAGAAATAAAGAAGCTTGTAATCTCAAATACATGCATGCAGAGTAGTCCGCAGGGCAGAAAAATGATCACAATTTTGAAACATTGTAGGTGTAATAATAGAAGCAATAAAGATAACAAAGAAGAAAGTTTAATTCTTTTTGAAGGGATTAGGGAATACTTTCTAGATGAGATAAATTGAAGAATAATTTTTAAGACTGAAGAGAAATTCACAAGGCATGTAAGACAGAGGGATATTTATGAAGAAAGCACAAGAAAAAGTTGTAAGCATCAATAAGGGTTAAATCAGCCCTTATAATTAGGGTATATACTTTTATACTATTTCCTTTGAAGCATATGGGTAAAGATATCTATGGGTCAGCTGAATATATATTCAGAAAACGTATCTGGGTTGAGTAGAAAATTTGGGAGTTAACTGAAAACCTTCAGAGTACTCAATTTGCCCAGAAACTTTATCTGACTCAGAAGAGGAGCAGGTAAGTACACCAATTTGAAATAGAGAAGCTATGCTTTTTGTCCAAAGGTAGCTTTAGTTTCTAAGGGATAAAGTGCATGTAGGGTATTAGAGCTCTTTGAAGACACTGTTGACAAAAACGTTAAAGAGGACATAAAGCTTTTTATTTTTTTCAGTTCGGGATGGGGACCATTTAGATCAGAGTCAAATAGGTGACTGTGTAAAAAGCACAGCCTGGCACTCATCCCAGATATAATAAATTTCTGGTAATGGAGTCAAGTTATTTCACAAACGACAGCGACATTTCCTTTATGAATGAGTTGATAAGAAGGATTTGGAGAAGATATCCTGAAGAGATACTTTTTGATGAACTACAGATTTAGAATAATTAAAAAGCTATCCTTCATACAAAAATCTAATATTTTTGGTGAGCTTTATTGAAGTGGAACTTACCTACAATAAAATTTACCAATTTTAATAGGAGAATTTGATGAATTTTTAAAAACATATGAAGTCATGTAATCAGTCATGGTATGGGACACGTTCATCTCCCCAATAGTTCTGCCTGTTTGCAGCCAATCTCTTCACACTCCCGCTCCACCTCGGAAACCTCTGATCAACTCTCACTATGATGTTGTCTTTTCTAGAATTTCATATAAAGGAGGTCATATAGCATTTGACCTTTACGTTTGCTTCTTTCACATGGAGTAAGTGATCCATTCATGCTGTTGCATCTATCAGTAATATCTTCCTTTCCGATTTCAATTATATGGATTGGCCACAGTTTGTTTGTCCAATCAGTAGTGGTTGTATATTTCGTTTCTGCTTTGTTTTGGTTTTTTTGTGTGTGTGGCTATTATGAATAAAGCTGCTATGAATAAATACATACAAGTCTTTGGGTGAATATGAGTTTTTATTTCTCTTGGGAAAACTCTTAGAAGTGAAATTGCTGGATGATGCTAACTATATGAGAAGTACATGTGTAGCTTTATAAGAAACTGCCAGAATGTGTTCGAGGAGGCTGTACCATTTGTGTTCCATGTATGAGAGTTCCTGTTGTTCACATCCTCACCAACATACGGCACTTTCAGTCTTTTTAATTCTAGCCATTCTACTCATGGTATCTTATTCAATTTCTCATTTACATTTACCTAAGAAACAATGATGGTGAACACCTTTTCATGTGCTTAGTTGCCATCCAATATCAAAAAAAAGAAATAATTATAAACTCAATTTTGAGTTCTCCATATCTGAATTTGGTAATTCATGCATTAATAATCTATTTACTTTAAACTTGGCTTTCAGATTTCCTGACACGTGGTTTCTCCTTTATAGGTTTGCAAACATCTTGGACTCCTGTCCTGCGTAAGATCCATGTTGGCTTTTAATAGCACTGCCTCTAATTCGCCCACTTTCTCCTTCATTGGCTTTCCTGGTCTGGAGGCTGCACATATATGGATCTCCATCCCTTTCTGTGTCCTGTACCTCATAGCCCTTGTGGGTAATGCTCTTCTGCTCATCCTAGTTACAGCAGAGCAGAATCTTCATGAACCTCAGTTCTATTTTTTGGCCGTGCTTGCCTTTACTGACCTAGGCCTCTCCCTGTCTACAATGCCTAGTGTCTTGGCTGTCTTCTGGTTTGATGCCTGCCATGTTGGCCTGGATGCCTGCCTAACCCAAATGTTCTTCATCCACACCCTCTCCTCAGTAGAATCAGGAGTCCTGGTGGCCATGGCTTTTGACCTTTTGGTAGCTATCTGTGCTCCACTCAACTACACCAGGATCCTTACCCCCTCCACCGTTGCCTGCCTTAGTGGAGCCACCTTGGTACGAGGGGCCACTCTGCTGGCTCCTCTGCCTTTTTTGCTTAGGACCTTTCCGTTCTGTGGGGCCAATATCCTCTCGCACCCTTATTGCTACTACCCAGATGTACTGAACCTGGCCTGTGGGGATGTCTCTTCCAGCAGTGCCTATGGATTGGCTTTTGCACTCTGCACATTTGTGGTGGATGTGGTCTTCACCTTAGCTTCATACGTGAGGATCTTGGGCACTATAATGAAGCTGGAGACTCCAGACAGAAACTGGAGATCGCTGCACACCTGTGCCTGTCACCTCTGCACGGTGCTTGTGTTCTACCTGCCCCTCATCAGCTTGGCAGTGCTGCATCGCTATACCTGGGACGCTTCTCCAATTCTATACACCACCATGAGTAATGCCTACCTCCTCATGACACCACTGCTCAACCCTCTGGTCTATAGTCTCAAATCCCGGCAGATCCAGACTGCCCTGCGCAAGCAGTTTGGGGTGCAATGTGTTATTGCTGGGGAATGACTTTTTCTTCTCTATATCAGAAGGGATGACGAATTAAAAAATGCTATTCAGGATCTAGTATGTGCCAAGTAGTATGCTAGGCACCATGAATTCAAAAATAAAACATGCTTCAGTCTTCCCCTCAAGAAATACCTCATCTAACTAAGGAGGGAGAAAGAGGCAGAACACTTGAATAAATGGTCATAACTGTGGTCACGAATGTTGATTGTTTGGTAGTGGTAAAGAGAAATGGCAACAGGAACCCAAGCTCAATGTGTTTGGGGTATGAGTCAGATGAAAATCACGTTGCCCCCTGTGCTAAATTGAAGAATCTAACTCTGGGTTATAAAAGATCAATGAGAGACTAATTTTATAGAGAAAACAGGATGTCACCTGATTCTTGACTGCCAATGTTGTTTAAGTTGAAGCATGAAAAATCAAAATTGATGATAAAGTTATGACTGTGCTTATTATCTGTCTACTATATGTAGTCAGATACTATCTAATGTCTGAACATTCTGATTTTTAATAAAAGATAAAGGAGCTGTCTGAAAAGAATAATATATAAGGATCTGAGAGATCGTTATTGTTACTCAACTTGCTTACTCATTCAGAATTCACACTTTATTTAGATTCTGTTTTATTTCCCATTTCATACTGAGAATAGATAGGGTTATATTCAGACTACTGAAGGAAGGCTACATCTCCTTTTTCTAACTTTCCAAGAGGAAAAATGAATTAGTTTATTCTCTTCTCTGGTCAACTCTTGAAGTTAGAGTCATAAGCAAATGAAGAATTGTCCAGCACAGGGATCAGCATAGGAAGCAAGTTAAAGAGAGAGACTTAATTGTCCATGGCAATGAATAAACATGTGGTAGCATTAGCAAGAATTTCAAGCTACTTTAAGAAAGTTTTGAATGAATTTCTAAATTATAGCTCAAGTAATCAATCAGAAAATATTTTTAATGTCTGTTTGACATATTCAATAGGCATCAGAATCACACAGAAGATATAAATTTAATATTCATATAGCTTACATTCTACCAATGGAAACCAGGAAACAGCAGCAAACCACGTTACAGAAGGTAGTCAGTGAGTTTGAGTCTTGGTTTAATTGTTAATATGAATTCAGAGCAAGTAACAGTGAGGACTGGGTTCTCCCAGGCAGAGAAAATCAAGAGAAGAAAGATCATGGAAGCTTGAAATCTCTATCAATTCCAAAAGCACTGGGTAAGCTATAATCTGTTAGGTATTAATGGGATAAAAGCAGTTATTTTTTTAAAGTATGATTTTTGCCTTTATAGACAGATTCTTTGAGAAGTATAGTGCACACCCTGAAAAAATAAAATGAAATTCTGATTCTTAAACTCTTTCTTCATCTTCTAAAGCCTGGTTTCATCATTTTCTTTATTGACTAGTCTTTCTAGTCAAAAGCCTCTTAACTCTGACTTTGCTAAGCACGAGTGTAGGGAACTGGGGATCGTTTCAGAGCAACTGTTTCATTTTTTGAAAACAGTGCACAGTTTTCCTTTGAAGAACTCCTTACTTGTCTGTAGAGTTTGAGTGAGACCAATAATATCAAAATTCTAATAAATCCCTCCCTTGATCTTTCAGCTGCAGGCACCAAAAACTGAAGAAATTCTTCTTCATGTTTTATGCTAGAGTTAGTGTGGAAGAGTCCCCTTTCTGTTTGTAACACTGGAAAGAGACCACATCACATGTGGTCATCATCTTCCATAGCTTTGTGGAAGCAATGCTACATTGGGAGAGTGTGAATACAGAGCAGAATGGAAGCAGACATGAGAGATGGCTTCAGAAACAAAAAGTGATGTGACAGTGTTGAGTCCTTACTCTCGGGTCCTGAGATCCTTCCTTTGAATCTGCGACCTATTCTGGTATTTCGGTTTACATTCCTTTACTTACAAATAAAATAATGAAGCAACTTAATGGCATATCCTGTTTATTATGACATGGGTTGAATAGTTTATTTGATTCTGTCTTATAATATGATCAATTTATTCCTGTCTTGTCTCACTCACTAGCTAGTACTTCTCTAAATGACAGCACTTTTGTCTGTTTCATCTATCCAATAAAGTGTGGCATATCATGAATGCCAAGAATAGCTGTGTAAAGATGTAAAATAAGAAAGAATGAAGGACCAAAGGTGAAAAATAAAAGCAGAATTAAATATGATTACTGAATCAATAAATTATTGAACCATGAATTAATATTCATTATATTATGAATTAACATAACTTGATTAAAAATGGATGAAGTAATCATGTCCAGTTCTGCTCTGCTGAAGTTAATTTGGAGGCATCACTGGAATATATAGAGAATTTGAAGCCTGTCCCTGATCTGCAATAATATTGGGAGTATAAATATAACACAAATATGAAATATGTAAGCCTAGTCTGAAGCTTTGTACACATTTGCAAATACACACATTTTATAAAATATATGCAAAAAGAGAACTCTAAATATGTCTTTGAACTGGAGAACAACTGTATTATTTTTTGGTCACCTTTGCTATCACCATCCAAATTATAGAAGCCTTCATTCTTTTGTATTTTTGTTGAAATCCTGGCTTGGTCTTTGTCCTCTACCATGTTTTTGGCCTATAATAAAGTGGTTTATATTTATTGAACATTTGCAGTATTCCAGATATTGTTATAAACACATTACATAAATTATCACATCTCTTCTTATAATGTCCTTACAAAGTAGATACCATTATTAACTTCTTTTCTGCTGATGGGAATACTGAGGCACAGAAATCTGAATCACTATGATCCCTGGATACATAACAGATAAGTTACAGAGTCCTGATTTTAGGTTAAACGCTATATACTTATATCTTCAACTAAATATGAAACCTAAATTAATACAACCTGAGAAAATCAAGTATACATTACATAAATGGTAGATTTTAGGTACCTGCTTTGCTGCATTTTTTCCTTAATCTTCTGCTGAATTTTTGTGCCATGTGGGGCTTATATCAGCATGGTTTCAGAAAAAGAATCATAAAATATAAACAGATTTAAATAAAAATTATGATAATTATGAAAATAAACCTTCCTTTCTCTGATTCAGAATATTTCCCTCTATAATATCTCAAACTCCCCAAAGATAATAAATGTCTGTATAACAATATAAATATTTTATTCTAAATCAGATTTCAGCCATATAGCTACATAGGAGGGAGTCTCAGATAAAAATATCTGTAGGATTGTTTAGACTGAAATGGGCTCATAGGTAAGTGATGTAAACACCAGGAATGAGAAATGTAAGTGAAGGTGAAAGGGGCTATAGGAATCTTTCTTGATCTAGTATTTCAAACTAGAGGGGAATATTGTATTTCTAGAAATATTATGATAAAACCATATAGAGATGTACCTAAGAAAGTGCCTCAGCACACATGAAAATAATGTCTGTGGTCCTTTTTTTTTTTCAATATCCCTGGTAACTTTCAATCAATCCCTCAAAGGATCCCACTCTGTTCCGTCATCCTACCTTAAGTACAAACAGTCTACGTAGTGCCCTTCTAATGTTTTGTTTTCACACTATAAACCAGAGGGTTGAGGACAGGTGTGAGGAAAAGGAAAATGTTGGACATAGTGACATGGGGGAGAGGGGAGTGGCATTTGCCTATCCTGTGCATCAGGGGTAAGACAATAAGTGGGACATAGAAAATGAGGACAGTGACAATATGGGAGATGCATGTGTTGAGTGCCTTAAGCCATCCTTCCCTGGAAGCAACGCCCAGAATTTCTTCAAGATCAAAGTATAAGACAGAACAATAAAGACAGAGTCAACACCAAAGGAGCAGAGAATCAATGCCCGCCCATAAATGATAGTCACACGAATGGACGCACAAGCTAGCTTCAACACGTCAGGGTGGAAGCAGAACGAGTGGGTTAGGATGATGTTCTTACAGAAGGGAAGCCGTTTGAGCAGGATGGGCAAGGGGGCCACCAGTGCCACTCCTCGAGCCACAGCAGCCAATCCCATCTGAATAATGCAGGAATGCATCAGGACAACAGTGTAGCTCAGTGGGTTGCATATGGCAACAAAGCTGTCAAAAGCCATGGCCAGCAGGATGGCTGACTCCGTGGAAGAGAAGGTGTGGAAGAAGAACATCTGAGCCAGGCAACCGTGGAACTCAATCCTTCTGTGGTTGAAGAGAAAGACACTAAGCACAGTAGGCAGTGTAGATGCTGACATGTCTATGTCAGTGGCTGCCAACAGGGACAGGAACACACACTGAGGCTCGTGAAGGCTGGGATTCTTGTGTATTATGTGAATAATGATGCTGTTCCCCAGGATGGCAATTACATACATGATGCCCAGTGGGATGGAGATCCAGATGCAAGACTCCTCTAGCCCCGGGATTCCTGAAAGAAGGAAGAGGTGGCTGGTAGTAGGTGCCATTGAACGTAGACATGATGCTAAACCTAAAAGAGAGAACAGGTGTAGGAAAATCAAGTCATACATTAATTCAAGTTCGTTCAATGGTTCAAAAGAGAGTCTAGAGGCAGTAGCAAACTAATTATCTGTTGCATGCAGAATGAATTGAATAGGGTAGAATTCAGTTTAATTCAAAAAGCCTGTATAAGTAATTTTTAGGTGATTTATAACTGCTACCTTGTGGGCGATTTTGTTGATGTAATAGTAGTCTCTAGATACACTACCAGACAAACGAAGAAAGTTTTGAACAGAAATGCTCACAGAACAAATTAAGAGTCACAAATCACATGACTGACTTAGTCAATTAAAAACACACAGTGAGAAGCAGGAGGATAGAGAGGGGGTTGGTTAACACACTTACAATAGTGTGCAGGTGGGAGGAAGGCCCCCAGTATCTGAATGCTGGATTATGCAATACTCTGTTCTGTCTCTCTGCTGATGGCATTAGGAAGACCAGAGTTGAGGTTTGAGCAAGGGGACCCCACAGATGAAAGGTATCTGGGGCCAACTCACTTTATCAGGCACACAGCGTCATGTGTGGAGGCCACAGCTCTAACTCATCAATAAGAATTGACCGCTGATCAGCTATGAATTTTACCTGTATTTCTTGTGCTAAGAACAGGTGGAACCAGAACAAAACCACAAGGGATGTCATTAATAGGTGATGATTTAGGTATGCCAAGCCAACATTCTAGACATGGCATATCATGTCTTATGGCTTTTTCTTTCTTTCTTATCTATAAATAACATTTTTGCTTATTCTATCACATATTTGATATATTTGATATTTAACATGTTCTTTAACATCTCCTACAACTTACCTATTATCTTTATTTACCATAATT
>NC_048225.1:57421882-57433674 GCF_002007445.2 Ailuropoda melanoleuca
ATGTGAGTCTTGTGAATATCTTCCATGTGTCCTTTAATATTTCTTTGACTACTCTTGGCTTCAATGGAAGACGAAGAACACCCATTTAATAACCCGACTGAGTTATCTTTGTCATCAGGGGGCCTTAATTCCAAAATTTGTTCACTTTCTTGCTTCAAACTCTACTTCACTGCCAAACTTCTCTGACATAAATGGACATGTTCATCTCTTGTTCCAAAGAACACTTCCCAGTACCGTTTGATCCTTCCAGTTAGTGTTTTCCTTTCCTTCAGTGTCAATCTTCTTAAGAGTTGTTCACCACTGCTGTTTTCAGCTGTCACATAGCCAACATCTTGCAATCCATAATCAGACTTTACCCTCACCAATTCCTTGAAATCATACTAGCCACTAATGGAAGTCTAATATCTTTTCATTAGACACTAGTGAATGTCTAATATTTTTACTTCACATTCTACTCTCAGCACAAAAATTGGGGAGTGACAATGAATCATCATCATCCTCATCATTACCACCACCAACACACTGGAAATAACAAGAAAAATAACATTGGAAAATAGACTCAGAATTGTGAAAATTGTAGTATGTAGACAAGAATATAATGGGATCAAGGCAAATGAAGGAGAGGAAAGTTTGAAGAAGGGGTTGCTCACGAGTGACAAATGAAACAGTGTGTTAAAAGCATGGGGTTTTTAAGCAAGAAAACTTGTTTGAACCTTTGCTTGGTTAGATAGTAGCTTGGACAAATTATTCAAACTACTTGCACTGTAGTTTCCTAAAGTATAAAGTGGAAACCATACTAGTAGCCATTTTGTTGGGTTCTTATTATAATTAAATGGCATTTTGTAAGCATTAAATTATAGAAAGTGGTTAACATAGGATATAACTCATGGTAATTACTCAAACATTGGTTAAACAATATAAGTAATGTGGGGACTACAGCATTTTCTTTGGGGTAAAAACCCAGGTGATTGAAGGCGGTCACTGTGATCAAATAGACCACATGTTGGAGATACAGCTAGGGAAGAGATTTAATACCAGAACTCTTCTCTTCTTAAGTCTTTCTTTTTTGAATCTAATAGAATGACTTATAGTTACACTAAACTGAAATATACATCCTGACATATATGTATGTATTTTTGTGCTCCAGGTCCATGACTGGATTTTAGTCTTTTGTACCTAGAAGAGAAATAGCTATGCGCTAGTTCTGTTCCAACCTATATGGACAGAGAGTTTGGAATGGCAAAACGCCTCTGCCAAGGTCCCAGTTGCTTTTTGTGGCATAGCTGAGACTACAGCTCAGAGTGTCACCCTTGTCCAGTTCTCTTCCAGTGTGCTATGCAGGTTTGACATAGTCTGCCAGATTTATTTCCTTAGTTGTTCCATAGATATGTCATTGCTAATAGTTCAAAACAATTGCTTTAACTTTCTCTGAATCCTCCAGATTCGACTTTATTCCTTATGTTGGTTAGTGGCATCACATTTTTCCAGAAAGGATGTCTCAAAATGTTATATTGCCTTCCGTTTTGCCTCGTGTAACCTGTCACCTGGGAATGCCTGGGTGGCTTAGTCCAGTAAGCACCCACCTTCAATTCAGTTCATGATCCCAGAATCCTGGGATTGAGTTCGCATCAGGCTCCTTGCTCCATGGGAAGCTTGTTTCTCCCTCAGCAGGAAGCCTGCTGCCCCCCCCCCCGTTTATGCTCTCTCTTTCTCTCTCACAAATAAATACATGAAACATTTTAAAAAATAACCTACCACCTGGAAATCTCTATTTTATTTGCTTTTTTAAAAACACATTTCTTCTCTATCCCCTTTTTTCACTGTAAAAACCATGTTCCTAGTTCTGCTTGGTTTGTTTCAAAAGCTTCCAACAGTAACAGGAAGTTATCCTTCACCTTTTCAGTCCATCTTTTTGCCTTTTATGCCACATTTGCTCGACAAAAATATATTAGATGTTGGAGATAGAGTGATCATGGAATTTCAGACATATTGGTGAAAAAATTACAAAACATGAGACTAGGAATTATATCAGTGTGCTATTGGGAAGTAGAGAATAAAAAATAAGCATATTGTCTATCAGTAAAGACTTATTTGAAAGGGTAAATCTTAAATTTTGATCACATTATGTTCTCCTTGAAACTGTGGTAAAATACTACAGAGATTCCATAAATATGGTTGAATAAGAAATCAATTCTTAGTGTAGAGAACTAAACCCAAAGCTGTTAGCTTGATTTTAAAACTCTCAATCTTCAAGGTGCAATCTATTTGTCCAGTCATATTTCTCATGCGTCTAAGCCTTTCATACACTACATGACTTGATTTTTTACAATGTCTTAAGCATTCCTCATTTTAAGTTTTTATTTGTCTTCGTTCTTTTCTCTAATGGTAGTTTCTTGGAAGCCTAAAGGTTTTCTGATAGACAGATCTACGGACAACATTTCAGTGAATCTTTGCATCACCCCCTAGTTAAAGGTAATGTCTCTTCTGTGTTGTATACATGGGGCTGCATGTCCCCCATTTTTCTTATCCTGATCTGCTTTGAAGGGCGGTTACTTGTGTCTATGTCCCATGATCCTCACAAGGGTAGGAGATCCTTGAGATAGAGGATATGTATGGTTTATACTCAGTTCCTTCTTTAGCATAGGATTAGTCACGGAATGACCTTTAATATTCAGTAACTTATTTAATTCTTACATGTGTTTGCACATTTTTTTGTTGTTATTTCCTTTCCTGTGAGTTGCCTTTTTCTTTTTTCCAATAGTAGTATTCAAGTTTGACCAGAAAAGGNTACATGTGTTTGCACATTTTTTTGTTGTTATTTCCTTTCCTGTGAGTTGCCTTTTTCTTTTTTCCAATAGTAATATTCAAGTTTGACCAGAAAAGGAAAAAAAAAAAAAAGAAGGGAAGGAAAGGACAAATATTCGAACACAAGCTGGAAGGAATAAATGGGAGAAAAAAGCAGTGGAGAAAATAGAGAATGAAGAGAGGATGCAGTGTATGTGGAAGATAGGACACTGTCTGTTTGCACAATATAGTTTTAACTGAAACATATGCATACTAGGACTATGGAAAGAGAGAACATGATTCCATTTGCGTAATGTTAAGTTAATACAGCACTGTGCAAGGAAAGGTCTATCTAGATTCCTCTTTCTCTCCAAGTTATTTTCAGTTGGTGATGAAAGACTTTACATGGAATTACAGAAATAATGGTTGTTACTGACTTAGTGGTTGAACTCTCCAAAGGCCACACCAGTATTTCAAACACTTTATTTCTAGAGTGTGTGATTAATCACCAGAAAGAAAGTGAGATTAATCACCGGAATTACCAAACGAGAAGGAAAACCACGATGTGCAAGAGCATTTAAGAGACTTTCATGTATGATGCTGTCAATAAGTAAAATGTATCATAGTGTCTAGACCAAACTATAAATCCATAAATTTTTTTATTATTATAGTTATAGCCATTAGCATTACCAGTAGCTTCAGCTCTATAAAGTCATTGTAACTTTCATGTCAGTGAAGCCTATCTGAATCATCCTTGCATGATCATCCTTGAATCATTACTGATGACTGATCCTTTCTTAAAGCAATAACTTTATTCCAATGCCAAGATTCATACTCAAACCAGATAAAATAACTCTAATTTTTCACTCTCTCTCTCTTTTTTTCAATTCTAGCGTCCAATATCAGAGAACAGAATAAAATGACAATCTCTTCAAACCACACCAGCCTTAGAGATATTTGGCACACCGTGATTGGGACCCCAGGACTAGAAGATGTGCACACATGGATTTCTATTCCCATCTGTTCCATGTACATAGTTGCTGTCGTAGGCAACATCTGCTTATTATTCCTGATCTTTACTGAGTGCAGTCTTCATGAACCCATGTATCTTTTCTTGTCCATGTTGGCCCTGGCAGGTATCTTTCTCTCCACAGTCACCACGCCAAAGATGTTAGCAATCTTCTGGTTCCAAGATGGGGGTATTTCTGTTGGTTGCTGTGTGTCCCAGATGTTTTTTCTACACTTCATCTTTGTGGCAGAGTCTGCCATATTGCTGGCCATGGCATTCGACCGCTATGTAGCCATCTGTTATCCACTAAGATATACTACCATCCTAACCCCTTCAGTCATTGGAAAAATGGGCATTGCATCTGTGATTAGGAGTTTCTTCATCTGCTTCCCCTTGGTTTTTCTGGTTTATCGGCTTACCTTCTGTGGGAGGAATATTATTCATCACTCATATTGTGAACATATGGGCATTGCCAGGCTCGCCTGTGATAGCATCAAAGTCAACATCTACTATGGGGTGATTGTGGCGCTTTTTTCTACATGCCTGGATGTGGTGCTTATCATCATCTCCTATGCCCTTATACTCCGTACTGTGTTTAGAATTCCTTCCCAAGATGCCCGACTGAAGGCTCTGGGTACTTGTGGCTCCCATGTCTGTGTTATCCTACTATTCTATACTCCAGCCTTTTTTTCATTCTTTGCTCACCGATTTGGGGGCCATAATATACCACTCCATGTACATATCCTCCTTGCCAATCTTTATGTGGTGGTACCACCTGCTCTCAATCCAATCATTTATGGAGTTAAGACCAAACAAATTCAGGAGAAGTTTATGCAGGTGTTTTCTATGAGCAAGAAATTATGCTGATATTGACTATATGTAACTTAATTTTTCATTTTTCTATGTAACTCCATTATTTGTAGAGTACTTCAAATTATATCAGACATCTTACACCATGCCAGCATTAGGAGAGGATGATAATAATAAATTTTTGAGATCATGTTAAAAACTTATTTATTTATTCATTTATTTTATTGCTGATTTTGTTCAGGACAGTATCAGCTCAAGGACACCTTATACTCTGTGTAAATTTTGAGATTAGTTACAACAGACTTAAAGCACAATGACTTAATAACTATCTTCAATTTCATATTGACAGAAAAATAGGAAACGTAAAAAAAATAGGAAAAGTAAAAACACAACCTACACACTAAAAAAAAAAAATGGATAAAACAGAATCCCAAATCAACTTAACAGGTTTTCTTTCCATTTCCCTATATTACCTTTGTAGTTAAGAGAAAATAGTATGTATTTAGCATTATGATAGATTAGTTGAGCATTTAAGCTCTAAGTCCAAGTTCTGAATTTCAGATTTCTTGCCTTATTAAAGAGTAGTCACCCTTTCTGGGTTTCTATATATTTATCTTTATAGTGAGCATAAAATATTACATATTTTATAAGGTTGTTGAAAGTATTAAATAAGATGATTTACACAAAGCTTGTAAAACAGTGCATAACACAGTGAGAATCAAAGAATGTTGCCTGTTGCTATTAGTAGTAGTAGTTTGTTCAGCNTGTGTAAATTTTGAGATTAGTTACAACAGACTTAAAGCACAATGACTTAATAACTATCTTCAATTTCATATTGACAGAAAAATAGGAAAAGTAAAAAAAATAGGAAAAGTAAAAACACAACCTACACACTAAAAAAAAAAAATGGATAAAACAGAATCCCAAATCAACTTAACAGGTTTTCTTTCCATTTCCCTATATTACCTTTGTAGTTAAGAGAAAATAGTATGTATTTAGCATTATGATAGATTAGTTGAGCATTTAAGCTCTAAGTCCAAGTTCTGAATTTCAGATTTCTTGCCTTATTAAAGAGTAGTCACCCTTTCTGGGTTTCTATATATTTATCTTTATAGTGAGCATAAAATATTACATATTTTATAAGGTTGTTGAAAGTATTAAATAAGATGATTTACACAAAGCTTGTAAAACAGTGCATAACACAGTGAGAATCAAAGAATGTTGCCTGTTGCTATTATTAGTAGTAGTTTATTCAGTCTGCATCTCACAAACACTGGACCTGCAGGATAGAGAAAGGAGGCTCCTTATATCACATAATGTCAGACATTCCGGGACACAATGATTTAGGTAATCTTGGGGGCAACAAACCATTTTAATTTCTCAGTGTGAATGCAGAAGAAAGATTTTGTCAGAGATAGACATTTAAGAATTATTAGATATATATGAGTTGAAGCATTAAAATGGATTAAAATTCCGTATCTGCTCCTCAAATGAATATTAAAGTAGCAGTAACCATCCTGGTCATTATGTGAATGCTATGAACTACATTTTTTTCATGATAGGAGCAATAATTATTACTGTTATAAGTAACAGTAAAAGATATTCATTAGGGAATTAAAGCAACAACGGGATGTCAGATGACATAAATATTTAACAAAATAATAAATAATAAAGGAATTTTGCATGTTCACTTGTACAAGTACTCATGCAAATTTACAAATGTGTGTTTATTTGCTCACACCATTGCTGTTGAAGGTGAAAACTAAAAACATAAATGCACAGGATGAATGCATTACAATACACTTAAAATATAGTGTAATTATTATTACAGAAAAAATTACAACAAAGTGGTAATATGGAAATAAGCGAAATTTTTTGTTTATTTTTTGTTTTTGTTTTTTTTTAAAGAGAGGAGGAGGGGGAGGGGTAGAGAGAGGGAGAGAGAGAATCCAAGCAGACTCCATGCCCAGCCAGGAACCTGATGTGGGGCTTGATCCTACAACCTGATATCATGACTTAAATCAAAATAAAGAGTCAGACACTCAACCGGCTGAGCCACCCAAGCACCCCTAAGCTTAATTTTTTTTCAAGATTTTTTATTTATTTGAAAGACAGACAGAGGAGCCCAAGGGGAGGGACAGAGGGAGAGGGACAAACAGACTCCCCGTTGAGTGCAGAGACTGAAGGGGCTCCATCCCAGGACCCTGATATCATGACCTAAGCCCAAGTCAGATGCTTAACCCACTGAGCCACCCAGGTGCCCCAAGCTTAAAATGTTTTAAAGAGAAATTACAGGTTAAAAGATGGAACATATCAGATAATTAAATAAATGGGTGTACACACACATACATATTCATAAAAGGAATCATACATACATGCATATTTGCACCAAAATTCTGAAAGAATATAGAGAATTCTATTAATATTGTATAAATTTTTGAAAGAACTATTGACTTGATTCTTTTATTTTAAGTGACATATTGGGGTTGGGAATTGATATAAGTGTAGTACAGTAGAGAAGCTTACTTATGCCAAGAATACATAAACATTATTTTATAATAAATAGAAGTTGACAAAATTGAGAAATATTACCATGAAGAGTTAGTTGAAACCTATCAGTATATATCTGTATATCTATATTTCATAAATATAGATATAGTTATATATATTTGAAATACCAAGGTATTTTGCCTTTTGAGAACCATTGATTTTTCTTTGCCTCCACTAAGTCTACTGTCATTAAGTGCTTCTGTTAGAGGGTACCAGCTAGAATAAGGGTAGAGAGGAAGGTTTAGATGCAGAGGAAGGAACTTTTAAACACAAAAGAGGAGTAGGAGAACCCCTTTCAGCATGAGATGGGGAAGAGACACAGATGGGAAAGGAGAGGGAAGATACAGTCTTCAAGGTCCTAGTTTCAGCTGCATACTCTCTGACCCTCATTAAAAAAACATACAAAACCCATAAAAAACATACAAACCCAATGACTTTTGAACAGGAAGATAAAAGCAGGGGGAGATGAATACCTTATTTCCTGCTTTAATATCTGAGGGAGATTTCTTAGCAAGTTGCCTCGTGCCATCATGGGAGAGCAGTGTTAGCATAAAAATGATCATGAGACATGATCAATCAGAGAACTGTTTTCCTTCTGTCTCACACGGGCAACAAATGAATTTGGAGTTCTTCACAGCACTGTGGGGAGAATAAAGATCATGGCGAATGCTGGCTAGGGAAGTTGAAAATGCAGTTGCTTTGGCTAGAGAAAAAAGGTTCTGTAGCCAAGGGCCATAGACACAGATGTTAGAGTTGGAGAAGTAAGAGAAAATGGGTCAGGTTTCAGGGCTTGTAGATTAAGATCCAATGTTTTGGAGGCCTCACTAAGGAGATTCAGGAGAAAATTATCAAATTTCAGCAGAAGCTGCAGAAAGAATAAAGGCCCATGCAGAGTAAGGGGGTAAGATGAGGTTCGTTCAACAAGGCTCAGCCAAGTACTACAGACGCACACCAGGGGCCCATCCAGTTCTCTCATCCAATCCCTCAGTGTTGGCTGGACATGTTGGCTTCCCCTTAAGCACAAGCAACAAGGAATTGTATGGGAGTGGGAATGAGTGGCAGAGAGCTCTGGAGGAAAGAAATAGTCTAGCAGAGAGCATCAATTTCCAACTGACAAGAAAGTTACTGAAATAGATACAGAAAATACATTTTTTAAACTCAAAACTTTAATTGACCTGTATAAGCGGGAAGCTGGAGCTTCAGACAGACATTGACACAGATAGAGTCTCTTGGAACAAGATAACACTAAAAATCAAAACAAAGGCAAAACTCACCACATTTGACTTTTTGAGTATAAAGTACAAAGATTATTACATAGGATTTGGTATACCATAATACTGGCTGAGAGAAGAATGGTCTATTAAATAATTGGTTCAACTGGTAATGCATTTAAACCTGTATTTACATCAATACACAACTTAAAATTCTTTTTTTTTTTAGATTTATGTTCATATTGTCTATGGTACTTTCTTTTTTTATTATTATGTTGTTAGCCATGTATAGTACGTCATTCGTTTTTGATATAGTGTTCAATGATTCATTGAAAATTCTTAACTCACATCATGAACGGAACCACCAACAAAAACAAGTTGAAAATGGGGTGTAAGGCGATATAAAATGAGACCATAGTAACAGAGATAATAGTGGTGTGAAACTGTACCACCCTGTAGAACTAATCCGAGGATTAATAGCAAGAATCACTGTCAGGGTAGTGTTTCCACGGTTCCTGGCATAAGATAGGCATCTGGTGAATATAAACTAAACATTATTTTTACGGTGATGATGATGATAATGATTACTATCACTATGATGATTGTCATATTATTAAAAGTAAAGATATAAACATCAAAAGTAAACTCTACCAGTTTGGGGAAAACACTTTTACAATTGTATAGTATGTATGCTTATAGCAGTGTTATTCAAAATCAAAGCTGTAAAGCACTAAAGTGTCCATCGACTGATATATGAACACACAGTTTACTCTATGTGGTACCATGGAATAAGATTCAATCATAAAAACAAACTGTGCATATAGGCAATATGAGAATGTCTCCCAAGAGCATTATTGCAAGAGAAAGAATCCAGATATAAAGATTACATTATTTATAATTTAATTTACATGACCTGCTCTTAAAGGGAAAACTGAATGACAGATTGATCAGTTTAGTGACTTCCAGAGCCTGGGGTTGTGGGAGAAGATTGACCACAAAGAGATAAAAGGGCACATTTGGAAGGGGACGGAAATATTCCATATCTTGATTATGGTGGTGACTACATGACTATAAATGTTTTTCAGAGCTCATCGACCTGCACATGCACATCTAAACAGAGCAAACTGCACTTTGTAAATATACATCAAAAAAACTTGCCTTAATTATATTACATAGATTACATAAATATAATTGTAGCAATAATATTTTGAGGAAACACACATACCAACAGAATCTAAATACTTACACTATGTTACCATCCATGATTTACTTTAGTGATCTTTCTGTTTTTATTCATGAGATATTTTTATGATGGTTGCATAATCATTTAATAAGCTTCATATTAAAAAGTACAGAAGGAAAATAAGAAAGCAGGAAATGTCATGTCATTTGAAACTAAAGCAAAGAATATATCCAAATTCCATCACTTACTACCTCCTCAAAATTTGACATATCATTTAACTTTCATGTGTTTCAAACTATTCATTTATGTAATAAAAATAATACCTACCATAGAGTCCTGATGTGGATATAAATTAGAAACATTAGGGGGTGCCTGCATGGCACAGTTGGTTAAGCATCTGACTCTTGATTTCAGCTCAGGTCATGATCACAGGGTCCTGAGATCGAGCCCCGTGTTGGTCCCCTCGTTGTGTGTAAAGCCTGCTTGAAAGTCTCTATCTCCCTCTCCCTCTGCCCCTCCCCTGCTCTTTCTCTAAGAAAAATTAATTCATTATTTTTTTTAAAAAGGAACATATTTATATTAGTTGGCCATAGTAACACTTTATGCTCTCTCTCTGTGTTTATTTGTTTTAAACTGGGGCAGGAAATTTAAATGAGATGTGGACTCATAGGAAGTATTTTCAAATGGTTTTCAAATGGTAGTTGTTATTTGCACTATTTGGATAAACAAACTAATCACAAAAGTCTACTTCATTCTACCCTGGCAATTACTGTCTGTCAGTATCCTTAGGTCAATTACTAAGGAAATTTTGCTAGGGAAAGATTGCTTGGCTTGTGAGTAACTTGGTATCGAGATTAGTTTTTGTTGTTTGTCTCACTACTTTTAAAATGATCCATATAATCCAGTTTCTTTATGATATTTACTCCATTACATGACCATGTGGCTAAAGAGGTTAGCAGGGAGAATGGCTGAAAAATAAACAAGAATGTTACCTAAGTTAGTGGAAATGGCCTAAGATCATTGTTGACCCTTTAATAATTACTTAAAGGACTTTAATCAGTAAAATTTATCTTCTCTATAATGAGTGGACCCCAAACTACCTTCACTCAACTGGACATAGTAAGGTATACATTTTAATAGTGAATGTGCCTTATACATTAATATGATTCTCAGCCCATCATATATGCATTTTCTGATTTATAAAATTCATCACAATATAACCCATATCAGTTTCACTGACTTATGGTTGTGGGGAAAAATGGAGAGGGAGTCACATGGAAAACATACAAATAAAGTCATTCAATACATTTATAAATATTTACTGACTCTTACTCTTTCAAGCTCCACTTATTGACTTTTAAATACGTTCACATTTGATCTAAAGACTTACATTCTTTTCAGATAAAACAATCTCTGGACTCTCCTTCGTATTTGTTGGGTCTTGATACTGTAAATAATGGGGTTCATCAAAGGTGGGAAAAGGGTATAGATGTTGCCCATGAGGACATGGACCAATGGTGAGAGGTGTTTTCCAAAGCGATGTACCATAGTCAAACCAATGATTGGGATATAGAAAACTGAAACAGCACAGATGTGAGATACACAGGTCTGCAAAGACTTGATTCTCTCCTCCTGTGATGCAATAGCTAAGACTGCATGCAAGATCATGATATAGGAGATAAGTATGAGCACTGCATCCAACAATAGGTTGCTGATTACCAAGGCTAGACCATAAATGCTGTTGAAGCGGATGTCTGAACAGGCCATTCTAATTAAGTCTTGGTGCAGGCAGAAAGAGTGAGAAAGGATGTGGGGGTGGCAATAATTTAAGAACTTTAGGCCAATGATGACTGGAGGTATGAGTAAAGAGCTCCTACATAAGATTGCCACCCCAATTTTCATGGTTTTGTCACTAGTTAGGATGGAAGAGTAGCGTAGTGAGTTGCAAATGGCAATGTAGTGGTCAAAAGCCATAGCAAGGAGGACAGAGGACTCCATGAAGGACAAACCATGGATGAAGTAGGACTGGGCAATGCAGGAATCCAGGCTGATCTCACGAATGATCCCCCACAGGACCCCCAGCACCATGTACATAGTGGACAGCCCCATACACAGGTCAGTGAGGGCCAGCATGGCCAGGAAGTAGAACATGGGCTGGTGCAGGCTTGGCTCCATCCGGATCACATGCAGCACCATACAGTTTCCCAGGAAGACCATGGCATAGATGGAGGAGAAAGGGATGGAG
>NC_048225.1:57433774-57438251 GCF_002007445.2 Ailuropoda melanoleuca
GGACCGCTATGTGGCCATCTGTGATCCCCTGAGACATGCAACCATCTTTACGCACAAACTTCTCACTCAGAAGGGAGTTGAAGTGACACTCAGAACAGCCCTCTTTGCAGCTCCATGTCTCATCCTCATCAAATGTCAGCTGAAACACTACTGGACCACTGTGGTTTCCCATTCATACTGAATCGTGAAGTTGGCAGCAGAAGACGTTCAAATCAACAAGATCTATGGTCTGTTTGTGGCTTTCATTATCCTTGGATTAGATATAGTTTTTATCACACTCTCTTATATCCGAATATTTCTAACTGTCTTCAATCTGCCTCAGAAGGAAGCTAGGCTCAAAGCCTTCAACACCTGCNTAGGCATATTCTGGTTTCATCTGCCAGACATATATTTTGATGCCTGTCTCTTTCAGATGTGGCTTATCCACACCTCTCAGTGCATTGAATCAGGAATTCTGCTAGCCATGGCCCTGGACCGCTATGTGGCCATCTGTGATCCCCTGAGACATGCAACCATCTTTACGCACAAACTTCTCACTCAGAAGGGAGTTGAAGTGACACTCAGAACAGCCCTCTTTGCAGCTCCATGTCTCATCCTTCATCAAATGTCAGCTGAAACACTACTGGACCACTGTGGTTTCCCATTCATACTGAATCGTGAAGTTGGCATCAGAAGACGTTCAAATCAACAAGATCTATGGTCTGTTTGTGGCTTTCATTATCCTTGGATTATATATAGTTTTTATCACACTCTCTTATATCCGAATATTTCTAACTGTCTTCAATCTGCCTCAGAAGGAAGCTAGGCTCAAAGCCTTCAACACCTGCTTTGCCCATATTTGTGTCTTCCTTGAGTTTTATCTCCTGGGTTTCTTCTCCTTCTTTACACACAGGTTTGGGTTCCATATTCCACCCTACATTCATATTCTTCTGTCCAACCTTTATCTGCTTGTCCCTCCTTTGCTCAATCCTATTGTGTATGGGGTGAAGACCAGATTTGAGATCTGATGTCCAAGATTTTCCACTCTAAGACTCCATCTTGATTTTTCACTATCTCATTTTATTTCAAATAACAACAACAACAACCACAAAACAGTGAAAAATGTTCTTGTGAAAGTCTATGCTTTTTTAAGTTGTGTAAAGGAATATGTAGTTACAGTTTTGCATTCGAGACAGTAAGGCTCTGATTCCTGTTTTTAAATTCTCACATCTTTTGGATACAAAAGTAGTTGAAACACACAGAGCTAATCATAATCTAGTCCACACATGACATCGAAGACAGAAATTATGAGTACATTTTGGAAGCTCAATCAGCTGTTAGTCACTAAGACAGACATTTCTTAAATCAAATTAAATGTTAATACTTTGGCCTCTGTTTAAAAACATCAAGTGACATGTTTTCCTACTATATAAGAAATTCAATATATTATGATTCTAAATATATGAAACTAATTCTGTCATTTCTCTGCTATCATTTATGATCATACTCATCATCCTAAATAAGTGATCATGAATTAAACAGTAAGAGGAGATTGAGAATTTTAATGTATGCATCAAAATATAATAATAATTTCTTCTTTCCCCACAAAATATTTCACACAACCTATTAATGTAAATTAAATTCCAATAGAGAAATTTGAATGGAGGACAAATGAAATAAATATGGAATGATTAACAGTGAGCCTACTTGCTTATTTTGTGTTAAGACCTTACACATAAGTAAAATAATATTTTAAATCGGAGGTTTTATAACTTTATAGATAAATTAGATAACAAATTTAAACGTAAAAGTCGGGTGCAGGCTGATAACGACAGCTATGTAAGAAGATGCATGACCATGGCCTAATGATACAACAGTATGAGCATGGATTGGACCCTCTCTCTCATTCTACGTGCTACCTCCTGGTTAGTGTATTTTCGTATCACGTTCCTTGATATAAACCTGAGGTTCACATTCTGTGTGGTTGGTGAAGTATAGTGTCAGACTTCATGAGGGCAGAAAGTAACAGTTTCATTAGATTTATATGTTTGGACTTTGGAGTAAATATTTCACATGGAGACCTGGTCATCTGCTGCACACAAAATTGTGTGGGGTTTTCACCATTAACACTGCATCTGTATAGTGCCAAAAGTCAGGATTTTTCCAATTGGATATTTTTTTTTCTTACTTTCAAGATATTAGTCTCTTCAAGCGATATATCCATTTGTTTCCTTTACCCCTCACACTCATTGCAATATATCTTCTACCTGGAGCCTCTGTCTCTGATTCCTGTATTGGCAGAATTTTCATTCTGTAGGATTAGGTCCAACATTTTTTGGTATCTTTCCCAGGGTGACTTGATGGAGGTTTCCTTTTGGGCTCAGTGTTATTCTTTGTAATCCATAGTAGTCTGTACAGCTCAAACCATATTATATAAAAATGTATCTATAGTGTTGGGGATTAGACTGGATGTTTAAAGACTTAATATTTATCATGTAGTGTCACTTAACTTTTTGTCATATATGTATGTGACAATAAATACTCAATGACTTGAACTGGCTGTCTTTTATTGGTTTCATTGACTTTGTGAGGTATTCACTGACAAAGGAATTTTGAAGGGCTGTTTGGGCGGAGAAACACGGTCATAAAATCTGCTTATGTTAATGTTTAACTTACAAAATAAATCTCCCTAGTTCAGATATCTACTTGGCAACTATAAATACAATCTAGAAAAAGACTTGTGTAATTTATCTTCGTATGGTGCTGACACCATATATAAAAAATAAAATTTTACTGAATAAATGTAATAATAAAATTCCATTCAAAACCTAGTTGCATTCTTACATGAACCCCATAAAATATTTAATGCATGTTAGAGATGATGAGCATGAAAACTGAGATTCATGGGAGGCCTGTTCCTCATCTTGGTGGAAACTACAAATAACAGAAAGGACAAAAATAGAATTAAAGGGGTACTTGGGTGTCTCAGCTGGTTAAGCATCTGGTTTTTGATCTCAGCTCATGTCTTGATTTCAGGGTCATGAGTTCTAGTCTCTCATGGGGTCCACACTCAGCATAGAGCCTACTTAAAAGAAAAAAAATTTTGTAAAAAAAAAAAAAAGTAGGATTAAATCTGTAGTTTGGGATTTCTATTGAAAACATCAGTAAACCTTGGGGTTCCTGGGTAGCTCAGTCAGTTAAGCATCTGCCTTCTGCTCAGGTCATGATCTTAGGGTCTTGGGATCAACCCCCACATTGGCGGGGGGGAGTGGTCCCTGCACAGCAGAGAATTTGCTTCTCCGTCTCCCTGTGCCCTTCCACCTAGCTCATGCTCTTGCTTGTTCTCTCTCAGATGAATTAAAAAGAAGAAAGAAGAAAGAAAGAAAGAAGAAAGAAAGAAAGAAAGAAAGAAAGAAAAAGAAGGAAAACATGAGTGAAACTCAAGGCTTTCGATATGGGTTGATATCTATAGAAAAATGTAGATGCAATTTATGTAATGTGGGTGTGGCTGTTTATACATGCATGAGTGTTCCTGTGTATGCGGTTGTACTCTCTAGCACTTGGTCTTCTGAAATGGCTTTGAGCAGTGATTCATCAATATCAGTGAGCCTAAAGGATGCCTTCATCACAAGGTAGAACAGTCAATCTATGTGTTTGTCAAATCCCATTCTGGTGTTTTTGAGTTCAGCATATGAACTAATTTTTTTAGATTTAAAGCCTTATGTCATAAACCTTGTTTGTGTCTATGTGTTTCTTCTCCAACTGTATGTAAACTGCTTTGAAGGTAGGGAAAGATTTGATTAGTCAATGGCTCATCAATACTGTAGAACCTGATGACATAAGTTTCATAGACNTTCATAGAAACTCCCCACCTCTCTGATCATGAGTCCTGTTGATGTCACACATCACTAGAGCTTGCTGCAGAGTCTTAACTCTCATCTCCCAAACCGCATAGTGTCTTCAAACAATATAACAAATCCTCTAGGACTAATCTTTCTAGTCCTGACAGCTGCATCCCATTCTTCAGCTAAATTTTATATCTTTCTCTGCGAATTTTAGGAGACATCACCTTGCAAATTCTGGATTACATTTAGAATTCTTTTATTTATGCACTGCTAGATTATCTAATTTAAATATGTTTACAAAGTTTTTTTAATTTTTTATTTTTATTATTATCTTCAGTTAGCTAACATACAGCACATCATTAGTTTTTGATGTAGTGTTCAATGATTCATTAGTTGCACATAACACCCAATGCTCATCACCACATGTGCCGTCCTTAGTACCCATCACCTGGTTACCCCATCCCCCTACCCTCCTCCCTCTGTAGCCCTCAGCTTATTTCCCAGAGTCTCTCATGGTTTTCCTCCCTCTCTGATTCCTTCCCATTCAGTTTTCCCTCCCTTCTCCTATGGTCCTTCATGCTATTCCTTATGTTCCACACATGGGTAATCATATGATAGTTGTCTTTCTCTGCTTGACTTATTTCACTTACCAT
>NC_048225.1:57439649-57440510 GCF_002007445.2 Ailuropoda melanoleuca
TATGCATGCATGACATGTTCATAAAGTGTATACATATGTCATACATATAAAATCTATTTAATCAGACCCCCTCATGAAGACTTCCACCACATTTCCTGACCCAAAGGTCTTCTTTCAGTTCTCTGTGGGTATGTGAAGTTCTTTGGTGAGCACATATAGTTGTGGGAAATGAAGGCAAGGCAGGCTAAGGGCTCCAAGATTATGGAGGCCTATGCCATCACTTTACAAATATGAGAAGTAAGGCCCAAAGAAATCATAAAAAAATGGTCATGAGTAATAGGAAGCATAGTTATCTTCAGTCTGTACTGGAAATGGCTGTGAATATTCGAAATGCTATTTCCTCTCTCAGACTGGGAAGGCCAAAAGAGAAGTGTAAATTCATTATCTGTTCAATAAGATTATTTCTAGTGAGACAGAGTTATAACTGCAGAGTTACTAACTTTATGGGTTTGTTTGATTTTGTAACGATAACAACAACAACAACGGCAACAACAATAATAATACATTTATGAAGAAATCTTCCTTCCTTCGGAATCCACAAAGTACTTTCTCTTAGTCAACTACTCTTTTCCTGTTTAAAACAGCAAAATCTATATCAACCACACTTTAATATTACAGGATATTCTAGGTAAAATAGTAAATACATGGGGTGCCTGGGTGGCTCAGGCTGGAAGCAGCCTGCTCTTGATTTAGGCTCATGTCATGATCTCAGTGCTGTGAGATTGAGCCCCGAGTCAGGCCCCATTCACAGTGCAGAGGCTACTCAAGATTATCTCTCTCCCTCTTCCTCTACCCCTCCCCCCACTCGTGAATGCTCACGCTCGCGCTCTCTCTCAAATAAATAAATAAATAAAAATCTTT
>NC_048225.1:57443532-57448662 GCF_002007445.2 Ailuropoda melanoleuca
ATATATCTTCTACCTGGAGCCTCTGTCTCTGATTCCTGTATTGGCAGAATTTTCATTCTGTAGGATTAGGTCCAACATTTTTTGGTATCTTTCCCAGGGTGACTTGATGGAGGTTTCCTTTTGGGCTCAGTGTTATTCTTTGTAATCCATAGTAGTCTGTACAGCTCAAACCATATTATATAAAAATGTATCTATAGTGTTGGGGATTAGACTGGATGTTTAAAGACTTAATATTTATCATGTAGTGTCACTTAACTTTTTGTCATATATGTATGTGACAATAAATACTCAATGATTTGAACTGACTGTCTTTTACTGGTTTCATTGACTTCGTGAGGTATTCACTGACATAAGGAATTTTGAAGGGCTGTTTGGGTGGAGAAACACGGTCATAAAATCTGCTTATGTTAATGTTTAACTTACAAAATAAATCTCCCTATTTCAGATATCTACTTGGCAACTATAAATACAATCTAGAAAAAGACTTGTGTAATTTATCTTTGTATCTCCAACACCTAGTATGGTGCTGACACCATATATAAAAAATAAAATTTTACTGAATAAATGTAATAAAATTCCATTCAAAATCTAGTTGCATTCTTACATGAACCCCATAAAATATTTAACATATGTTAGAGATGATGAGCATGAAAACAGATTCATGGGGGGCCTGTTCTTCATCTTGGGTGGAAACTACAAATAACAGAAAGGACAAAAATAGAATTAAAGGGGTACTTGGGTGTCTCAGCTGGTTAAGCATCTGGTTTTTGATCTCAGCTCATGCCTTGATCTCAGGGTCATGAGTTCTAGTCTCTCATGGGGTCCACACTCAGCATAGAGCCTACTTAAAAGAAAAAAAAATTTTTTTTTAAAAAGTAGGATTAAATCTGTAGTTTGGGATTTCTATTGAAAACATCAGTAAACCTTGGGGTTCCTGGGTAGCTCAGTCAGTTAAGCATCTGCCTTCTGCTCAGGTCATGATCTTAGGGTCTTGGGATCGAGCCCCGCATTGGGGGGGGGGGTCGTCCCTGCACAGCAGAGAATTTGCTTCTCCGTCTCCCTGTGCCCTTCCACCTAGCTCATGCTCTTGCTTGTTCTCTCTCAGATGAATTAAAAAGAAGAAAGAAAGAAAGGAAAGAAAGAAAGAAGAAGGAAAGAAAGAAAGAAAGAAAAGAAAGAAAGAAAGAAAGAAAGAAAGAAAGAAAGAAAGAAAGAAAGAAAAAGAAGGAAAACATGAGTGAAACTCAAGGCTTTCGATATGGGTTGATATCTATAGAAAAATGTAGATGCAATTTATGTAATGTGGGTGTGGCTGTTTATACATGCATGAGTGTTCCTGTGTATGCGGTTGTACTCTCTAGCACTTGGTCTTCTGAAATGGCTTTGAGCAGTGATTCATCAATATCAGTGAACCTAAAGGATGCCTTCATCACAAGGTAGAACAGTCAATCTATGTGTTTGTCAAATCCCATTCTGGTGTTTTTGAGTTCAGCATATGAACTNGGTGGAAACTACAAATAACAGAAAGGACAAAAATAGAATTAAAGGGGTACTTGGGTGTCTCAGCTGGTTAAGCATCTGGTTTTTGATCTCAGCTCATGCCTTGATCTCAGGGTCATGAGTTCTAGTCTCTCATGGGGTCCACACTCAGCATAGAGCCTACTTAAAAGAAAAAAAAATTTTTTTTTAAAAAGTAGGATTAAATCTGTAGTTTGGGATTTCTATTGAAAACATCAGTAAACCTTGGGGTTCCTGGGTAGCTCAGTCAGTTAAGCATCTGCCTTCTGCTCAGGTCGTGATCTTAGGGTCTTGGGATTGAGCCCCACATTGGCGGCGGGGAGTGGTCCCTGCACAGCAGAGAATTTGCTTCTCCGTCTCCCTGTGCCCTTCCACCTAGCTCATGCTCTTGCTTGTTCTCTCTCAGATGAATTAAAAAGAAGAAAGAAAGAAAGGAAAGAAAGAAAGAAGAAGGAAAGAAAGAAAGAAAGAAAAGAAAGAAAGAAAGAAAGAAAGAAAGAAAGAAAGAAAGAAAGAAAGAAAAAGAAGGAAAACATGAGTGAAACTCAAGGCTTTCGATATGGGTTGATATCTATAGAAAAATGTAGATGCAATTTATGTAATGTGGGTGTGGCTGTTTATACATGCATGAGTGTTCCTGTGTATGCGGTTGTACTCTCTAGCACTTGGTCTTCTGAAATGGCCTTTGTNGTGTTCCTGTGTATGCGGTTGTACTCTCTAGCACTTGGTCTTCTGAAATGGCTTTGAGCAGTGATTCATCAATATCAGTGAACCTAAAGGATGCCTTCATCACAAGGTAGAACAGTCAATCTATGTGTTTGTCAAATCCCATTCTGGTGTTTTTGAGTTCAGCATATGAACTAATTTTTTTTTAGATTTAAAGCCTTGTGTCATAAACCTTGTTTGTGTCTATGTGTTTATTCTCCAACTGTACATAAACTGCTTTGAAGGTAGGGAAAGGTTTGATTAGTCAATGACTCATCAATACTGTAGAACCTGATGATGTAAGTTTCATAGAAACTCCCCACCTCTCTGATCATGACTCCTGTTGATGTTACACATCACTAGAGCTTGCTGCAGAGTCTTAACTCTCATCTCCCAAACCACACAGTGTCTTCAAACAATATAACAAATCCTCTAGGACTAATCTTTCTAGTCCTGACAGCTGCGTCCCATTCTTCAGCTAAATTTTATATCTTTCCCTGAGAACTTTAGGAGACATCACCTTGCAAATTCTGGATTACATTTAGAATTCTTTTATTTATGCACTGCTAGATTATCTCATTTAAATATGTTTACAAAGTTTTTTAAATTTTTTATTATTATGTTCAGTTAGCCAACATACAGCACGTCATTAGTTTTTGATGTAGTGTTCAACGATTCATTAGTTGCACATAACACCCAATGCTCATCACCACATGTGCCGTCCTTAGTACCCATCACCTGGTTACCCCATCCCCCTACCCTCCTCCCTCTGTAACCCTCAGCTTATTTCCCAGAGTCTCTCATGGTTTTNATACAGCACATCATTAGTTTTTGATGTAGTGTTCAATGATTCATTAGTTGCACATAACACCCAATGCTCATCACCACATGTGCTGTCCTTAGTTCCCATCACCTGGTTACCCCATCCCCCTACCCTCCTCCCTCTGTAACCCTCAGATTATTTCCCAGAGTCTCTCATGGTTTTTCTCCCTCTCTGATTTCTTCCCATTCAGTTTTCCCTCCCTTCTCCTATGGTCCTTCATGCTATTCCTTATGTTCCACACATGGGTGAAATCATATGATAGTTGTCTTTCTCTGCTTGACTTATTTCACCTACTGTAATCCCCTCCAGTTCCATCCATGTTGATGCAAATGGTAGGTATTCATCCCTTCTGATAGCTGAGTAATATTCCATTGTATATAAAAACCACATCTTCTTTACCCATTCATCTGTTGAAGGCCATCTCGGCTCCTTCCACAAAGTTTTATTTTTATATTATTTTCACTTACAAAAAACTATGTCTGAACGCAATGATTAACAGAACACATTACCTAAAGTTTAATTTTCTCAAATGCCCAACATTGTACTCTGAGAGGCTTACCGATTATAGGATCAACGGGTCTTTACTAAGTAGTACATTGGTGGTTTCAGGACGATATTGATTACCTGCAGGATGCATAATTTTAATAGGGAAATTTAATAAACTGAATTTTTCATTTTTTACTTATTAGTTTAGTATGATGGCAAAGGAAAGAAATAAAGATACTAGGGGGGGTATTCTCTTACAGTGTTAAGTCTAAGGGGAAGTATAATAGTTACAAAATACAGGAACGTCATTCTAGTTAGATAAACCATCCAGAGTAAAAATATGGCAGCATTTAACAGCATATTTACTCTGGGGGGAAACTAGTACAAAGGATATCCTCTTAACCAACATACATTTAACAGTAAAAGTAGATTCCTAAACGTCCATGTTACACTAATGACATATGTCTTATGGTCTGTTTTTTACAATACCAAAACATTTTATTTCCTTTAGTTGAATTCTATACTAATCAAGAGTTTATATAATACATACTTTTGGCAATTCATGAGTTAATTCTTGTTTTTTTAACATGTCTTTGAGGTAAATAGGATGTAGAGTGTTGAAATATGTGAAAATAAATGAGATTGCATTATAAATATCCCACTTTATATCCATGAAAACATAATATTCAATATTTTGAAAGCCTTAAATACAGCATAACATTGTTTTTTTAATATTTCTAATTGAATTTACTTATAATATATTAATGTAAGTGATTGGGGAGAATTAATAGGCTCCAAAAGGNCTCCAAAAGGATTCTCCTTAACTACATCTTTAATTTCTTATTGCACTATAAGGAAGGTGAGACAAATATTTTTGGAAAGTGCTTTTTTTGGTATCGTTAATGAGAGAAAAACATACCTAAAAATAGAGAAACATTTTAGGAATAAACTTAAACTGGTCTTATATTTAAAAATGGCAAATTATTAAAATTTTGTTTGAAATTAAAATAAATTTTGAGTTCCATATATGACTTTTAGATGATTCCCTAGATTTATAAAAGCTTATCATAATGTAGAAATTGCTGAAACCTTTGTGGAAATGTTAAATCAAAGGGTTAAATATACAGCCAAAAAGTGAGAAGTGTCCAGTGATTTAAAACATTGAGTTCCATACACATATTAGCTATCATTTATTTTGTGCTTTATGCTCTGTCCTTTCATATACGTCCTTTCATATACACATGACATTGTTTTAATAATTCCCCAAATTATTGTTTCCATAAAGGAGAGAAATGTCACCACAGATTTAAGTAATGTGTTTAACGTTATGCAAAATGAGGAGAGATCTAGACTTAAACCAGTTTGACTGATTAAAAATATATACTTTTTCTTTTATGTTATCATATATTCTCTTTAATAAAGAAAATAGATTATGTTTACATCATTAAAGGAGCAATTCCAGTCTTAGATTGCACTCCTTGCACTCATCCTCCAATCACCTCCCTCCATTCAGATAATTAAATGGAAGTGTGTGGTTTACACATTTGGAGCACTGTCCTCAGTTTGCATTAATAATTATGGACACTGGGAAAAAGTAA
>NC_048225.1:57448762-57459557 GCF_002007445.2 Ailuropoda melanoleuca
CATCTGTGATCCCCTGAGACATGCAACCATCTTTACGCACAAACTTCTCACTCATATTGGGGTTGGCGTGATGCTCAGAGCAGCCCTCCTTGTAGTTCCGTGTCTCATCCTCATCAAATGTTGGCTGAAACACTACTGGACCACTGTGGTTTCCCATTCATACTGTGAGCACATGGCCATCGTGAAGTTGGCGGCAGAAGACATTCGAATCAACAAGATCTGTGGTCTGTTTGTGGCTTTTACTATACTTGGGTTTGGCATAGTTTTTATCACACTCTCTTATATCCAAATATTTCTAACTGTCTTCAATCTGCCTCAGAAGGAAGCTAGGCTCAAAGCCTTCAACACCTGCATTGCCCATATTTGTGTCTTCCTCGAGGTTTTACCTCCTGGCTTTCTTCTTCTTTACTCACAGGTTTGGGTTCCATATTCCACCCTATATTCATATTCTTCTGTCCAGCCTTTATCTGCTTGTTCCTCCTTTGCTCAATCCTATTGTGTATGGGGTGAAGACCAAACAGATTTGAGATCGAGTGTCCAAGATTTTCTACTCTAAAGATCCTTCTTGATTTCTCATTTAACTTTTTTCAAATAATAAAAATTTTTATTCTCAATTTGAGAAATACTTGTTTGGGGTCAGATTTTGTGCTTTCCCAAGTTTATTTGTCCTGCTGAAATACACAGTTCTAGATTTTACTTTGGAGACAGGATCTGATTTCTATTTAAACAATTTTAACTTAAATGGATACAGAATCAACTCATCAGTAGATGATACAAAAGGCAGAAAACATGAAGACTTGTTTCTGGCTTAGACAACGAAAATCTTTATTTAATTTTTCAGTGAGGAAGTTTCCTAAAAACACAAGTAAATTGAAGTGGTTAGCCTCTGATTAAAAGTATTAAGTTCACGGGGTTCTTTAAAAACAATAAGTTCATTCTAGAGTTGATAATTCTGATGATCATGAACTAACTACTTTTTTGTTCTAATTTTGATTTCAGTAATCTTTCTCCTCCACTTCATCATCATTATCAATTATCATCACCATTCAAGTCTTAAGTTATTTTCTGACTTACATTTATCTGAGCACTAAAAGGTTCAGGTGTTTAATTTTGTATTGGAATGCAAATCAATACATTTTTAAAATCCAAATGATTTGGATTTACAAAAACTTACATATGTAGTTACTGAGAGTTCCCATAGACCCCCTGCCTAGTGTTGAGCTGGCCGAGAAAAAGGGGCCACGGCACCCAAGATGGCCGACTCTCCCACCAAGATAACCGACTCTCCCGCCAAGATTTAAACCAAAACCTAGGTGGGAAACTGAAACCCGTCCTACCGACTTTCCCCACCCCCAGCAGTCCCCAATAAAACCCTGCCACGACTCTCCAAGACAGACTTTCCCTACCCCCAGCAGTACCCAATAAAAACCCTCGCTGCCTTGCCCTGGGCACGACTTCCCCAACTCCCCCCTCCGGAGTCGCGGAACCTCACCCGAGGGTGCACACAATAAAGTTCCTCCTAAAGGACACCTTCGCTGCCCTGCCCTGGGCGAGACTTCCCTGACTCAACGCTCTTTCCTGAGTCGGGGAACCTTGCCCGAGGGTACTTGCAATAAAGCTCATCCTCTGGACCACGTTTGCCTCTGTGGTCTCCATTTTATTCCCGGCCAGAGAAACCTTACACCTAGTATTTCTTATCATTATCCTCTTGCATTAATATATGTGTTACAGTTAGTGAATCAACATTGATACATTATGATTTACTAAAGTCCATATTTTATTCTTGTTTCTTAATTTTTACCTAACTTCCTTTTTTTTCCCTCCCAAGATCCCATCCTGGATGCCACATGTCGTTTAGTTGTCAGTTCTCTGTAAACTGCTCTTGGCTGTAAGTTTCTGAGACTTTCCCTGTTTTTAATGACCTTGACAGCAGTGAAGAGTACTGTTGAGGTATTTCATAGGAATTCTTTCCATTGGAATTTATCTGATGTTATTGTAATGATTAGATTGGAATTATGTGCTTTGGGGAGGAAAATCATACATGTTAAAGTCGCATGTTGATCACATATCAAAGGTACATATTGTCAACATAATTTATCCATTGCATATATATTGACCTTAATTACTTGTCTGAGGTAGTGTTTGTCCGATTTCTCCTTTTTAATTCCCATTTCATACTGAACTTCTGGAAGGAAAATCACTATATGTAGCCCATACTTAAGGAGTAGGGATTTATGTTCCTTCTCCTTGAGGATGGAGTAGATACATAATTTAGTGAATTATTTAGAATTCTTTTACAAGGCAATTGATTTAGTCTCCCTACTTATTAATTTGTTCAATCATTTATTTACATCTGTATGGACTTATGGGCATTTTTGTTATAATTTGAGTTATAATCCAATGTTATTTCTTTTTATTGTTCATGTTGTTCCAATGTGACCATTGGGTGCCCTTCTGTTTGGTTTTTGGTCCATTTTGGCTTAACCCCATTGTGTGTGTGTGTGTGTGTGTGTGTGTGTGTAGCACTTTTTGCTTTATGGCATTAAAAGGTGCTCCAAGTTCACTTTGGAGATTTCCTGCCCCAGTCCTAGAATTACCATTTCTCTGGGAACTTTTGTTCTTTTTATTGGTGAATAGCATTAGAAACCAGGAACTGGGTCCCAGGTATGCTAGTGGCTACTTGGGTATATCTTTCCTTGGGTTCTCCCAACTGAAAGAGCAAGGAATCTAGTGTGTATGCTAACCTATGTTTATACACATATCTATAAATATTTCTATTTGTAAACACTTATATCTAAATTGAGTTAATCCAGAGTTCTTACTAATATCTGCAACATTAATTTATTACCAGAAGGATCTTTCTAACTACTTCCCTTTGCTTATTGGTAAAGTCCCACTCCAACAGTGAAAAATCTGGCTTTAACCATCTGTCACCGATTTACTTGTTAATTTCTAGTATGCTTCTAAAGCCATATCAGAGTTGTTAATCCTTGATCCCGTGGGAAACAACTTTATCAACTAGAATAAAGGGTTTACGGACAGTACCTTTTGCTTTTATGCCTACGCTCCACTCATTTCCAAAGTTAGTTAAGTCAATACCTTTTCCCACCATCCCCTTCACTGAAGCTATTTCATTTATTTAGCATACAGGTAGATTATTTATTTTATTTTTTATAGTTTGCATTCCCTCTTGGAACACTCCAATTTCCCAAATAATTATTTTTAAATTGCATATACTAAGGTCCATTCTATGCTGTAGAGTTCTCATTTTTTAAAGCTGTGTAACATCATGTACTCACCATGGCAGTATCATACAAAAGAATTTGATCTACCTAAAAATTGCCTGTACTTAATCTGTTCATCTGTAGACAAATGGTTTTATTCCTTCTTTCTAAATCTGTATACATTTTATTTTTTGTATTGCATTATTTTTCTAGCCAAGACTTTCAGTATGATGCTGAATGGGAATATTGAGTGGTGGCATATTTTCCCTGTTCCTTGTTTTAGACGAAGGACATCCAGCTCTTCAGCATTAAGTATGATGTCAGATAGAAAGATTTTGTAGATGTTCCTTACAAACTTGAAGAGTTACCCTTTCATCCTAGTTTACTGAGAGTTTACTTTTTCCCGCACAAGCAGGTGTTGGATTTTGCCAATGCTTTTACTGCGTCAATTGATATGATAATATGATTTTTCCTCTTCAGCCCATTGATGCAGTGGGTAACATTAATTGATTTTTGAATATTGACTATATTCCCATTAGTGGTTTACATATTTACTTTGAGCTGAAATTTGATGTTCAAGCGTAATGAATTTTAAAGTAAATTGTCATAACTATAGGTATTAGTTTAAGAGAAAAACTATTAATTCTTCAAAGGAGACACTTCATTTCTGTATTATATATGTCCATTTTGGCCACTGAAATTTTTGTATGTTCTTAGAACTAAACTATAAAATAAATTTCACACATGAATGCATATATAGGAAATACTGAGTGATGAAGTAGGCCTCTATCTCTTCAAGAGTTCAGCTGTAAATGTTTCCGTGGCTTTTATAAATCACTCTCATAGAAAATTTTGATAGAAGGCTTAAAGCTTAAGGGCAGGTCAATAAAAACAACTGTACAGGAATATAAGACATTATAATGCAATTAATTGTTTTTCTAAATTATATACCAGTAAACTTTTTTGTTGTTGTTGTTTTTTTNAACTGTACAGGAATATAAGACATTATAATGCAATTAATTGTTTTTCTAAATTATATACCAGTAAACTTTTTTTTTTGTTTTTTTGTTTTTTTGTTTTAAAGATTTTATTTATTTATTCGACAGAGATAGAGACAGCCAGCGAGAGAGGGAACACAAGCAGGGGGAGTGGGAGAGGAAGAAGCAGGCTCACAGCAGAGGAGCCTGATGTGGGGCTCGATCCCACGACGCCAGGATCACGCCCTGAGCCAAAGGGCAGACGCTTAACCGCTGTGCCACCCAGGCGCCCCTATACCAGTAAACTTTTTATGTAGAAGGACAGACAGTAAGTGATTAAAGCTTTTTTTGATCATGTGATCTCTATCCTATTTATTCAACATTGCTGGTATAGGGTGAAAACTTCCACAGACAATACATAAATTGATGGATGTGGTGATTTTCCAATAAAATTTTATTTACATATAGAGGCACAAGCTGGATCTGGTCCCTGTGCGATGGTTTGTCCCAAGGTTTCGGCATATTCATATTCTGTGTGATTGATCAAGAACAGTGTTGGCTTTATAAGTACAAAATATACTGTAGCCATTAAATTAATAAGTTCAGGGTTTGGACTAGATTTATCACCTGAAACCAGTGTCATGCCCCATACACAAGATTGTATGTACCTTTCACCATTATCATTGTACTGTCCTTTGTTTCCCAAGATGACCAATGACCTTCATAGGGCCACACACCAGATCTTCTCTAATTGGATGTCCCAACTTCTTTTCTAATTGTATGTTTTTCCTTGAAGCTTTATTCTTCTTTTGCTTTTATGACATCACTGTCTTCTAGATGCATTTTTACTTTTCTTACTATGTCTATTCACTTCTGTTGAGATGTTACCTCTACTTGGAAACCCTTGCCTTGTTACCTGGTGATATTATCATCACTCTTCAAGGCTCGAGTCAGCCTTTTCTTGACATCTCCTCCAATATTCTTCAATTAGATTTTTTCTCAGACTTGGTGTTGTTTTTGGTGTTCGATAATTATCTACACATTTTCTTTTTTAAGTAGGCTCCAACATTGGGCTCGAACTCATGACCTTGAAATCAAGACATGAGCTGAGATCAAGAGTCAGTTGCTTAACCAATGGCGCCACCCAGGCTCCCTATCTTCTACACATTTTTAACTATATTATATTTAATTTTTTGTTTATATTATCTGGGATGGCTGGTGGATTTAATTTTCTCTTTGCTTAATTAATTTTCTTTTACCATTTAATTTCTCATGTATCTTTGGCCTATATTTGACACTTAATAAATACTTGATGACAGTAACTGTGGTGTCACTAATTTCAGTGACTTGACATGTTATTCACTGAGATAAATTTTCTTAGGATGGTTTGGGTGGGGGTATAAGTGCAAAATGTCTACTTTGGGGCATGTTGAATTGAAGAAATAGGATCTTCTTGTAGATATATCCAGTTGGGCGTTCTATTTAGACATTTGGAAAAATATCTTTATTAATTGATCTTCATATTTTCAATGGCTATCATGGCAGTGAACATTGGTGTGTATGGAAGATTGTGTTGACTATTTCGATAATTATGTTTCATCCATTGTCTCATTGAATTCTTTAACACTATAAAGTATAAAAACTATTTTCCGCATTTACCAATGATGAAGTTAGGATTTATAATTAACCCAGCTATCAGTGATGGAAGCAGTATTTAAATGGCTTTTTCCCCCAAAACCCAGCTCTAAAATATCTGGTAAACCCACTCAATATAGACTCATTGAAGAAATGGAAGAACTATACGATTATTATAGAGAAACACAACTATTTGCAACATAAACATGGAGATGCTGATAAGATACCTGCACAGTCGTAACAAATAAGAACACGGTTGTAGATGATACACCTAAGAAGGTGAAGTTTTTGAGGAACGAATTCATTTGAGAACACACAAATGTTCATGAGATGTCCACAAAATATATACCAATCCTGATCAAAAACCAACAATTTCCAATTCAATGAACACTTCATCCCATGATGATCTAAAGTAAAAAGCCATTTTGAACAGAGCATTTTATAGATATGCCCAGTGTAGTTTCTTCTGTGTTCCTGTATAATAAAATTAACATTAAATTAAGAAGTGAATCATTTTCACCTTCAGCACAAAATGAATGTGACCAAAACAAATTGATAGTCACTGAAGTGAAAGAAAGAAGGAAAGGAAAGAAAGAAGGCAAGAAAGCAAGAAAGCAAGCAAGCAAGAAAGAGAGAAGAAAAGGAAAAGGGGGAGGGGAATGGCATGTGGATAAGTAGTATTTTCAGAGTTTTTCTTAGAATTTTACTTAAGCCTGGAAAGCATAGTTATAATGTTACCATTCTGTACTGATTGCATATTTCTCTAGTAAAACAGAAGCAGTTCTTGCCTGGGGTCTTCTCAAAATACTGTAATAGATTTATCACTTATAAGGAGTTTTAAGGAAACTTAATAAATCTACCACAATATCTAAAAGAAGAGAATATGTAGGGGGATTAAAAAAAATAAAGTGTTTAGATTATTAAGCTCCCATATTCGTAAAGCGAGTAAGTATCAGTATATTGGTGGACAATATCGCATTATAAGGAGCATATATTTTGAAAGCCAGAGTCCCTGGGTTCAATTCTACATTGTCATGTGCTAGGGGAGTTACCTTCATGCAATTTACTTAACTTTTCCATGACCCAATTTCCTACTTGGTACAATGAGAATAATAATACCATCTATATCACAGTATAGTTTTGTGGACTAAAGGAGTAAATATATATAAAGGGATTAGTAAACAGCCAAACCCACAGTGATCATTATTTGAGTGTTAAGCAATTACAACTATTACAGTAAGTAAAATGAAACTTGAAAATAATGACTTTTACTCAAGAATTTTTAATCAGTTCATGTAACAGTGTGAGTTCCAAAAATTTGTTTTTATAAATTACATTGTCCAATATACTGAGAATTTTGAAATTATTACAATGATTAGCTTAGTTATTTCACATTTGTGAGTATTATAAGATATTATCCATAATATAGAACACAAAATAATGTTAATAATAAATAAACAACAGCTATTGCAAATATTTATGGAAAGCTTCCCATGAAGCTTATTTCTAAGAGAAAGAAAAGGAAATATTAAAAGATGAAAATAGAAAGAGATCCTGCCAATATGGGTTTGTATTTATATATTCTAGCTTTCAGAAATCTTCTTGCTTGGGAAGAAGAGACTAACCACTCGGTCACGAATCTGCTTGGTCTTGACTATACACCAGGGGATTGACTGCAGGAGGCACCAAAAGATACAAACTTGCAAAAATGATGTGAATGCTTGGAGGTACCTTCTTGCCAATGCGGTGAGTTAGGAAACTAAACAGCGCAGGTGTGTACGAGACAAGTATAGTGCAGACGTGGGCAGCACAAGTGCCCAGCGCTTTAGAGCGGGCGTTCTGAGAAGACAGCCGGAAGACTGCCTGGAGGATTTTGATATAGGATGTGGCTATGAGCCCTAGGTCCAACACCATCACTGAAAGGGCCACAGAGATTCCATATGCTCTGTTAATGAGGGTGTTGGCACTGGCCAACTTCACCACAGCATGTGCTCACAGTAGGCATGACTGATGACATATTTAGTGTAATATGGTAGCCTTTTAATAAGAAGAGAACAGGGCAGAACCATAAGGCTAGCTTGGATCATACCAGTTAGACCCATTTTAATGACCACTGGGGTTGTCAAGATGGTTGTATAACGCAGTGGGATACAAATAGCTACATAAGCGGTCAAAGGCCATGGCAACCAAGAGGGCTGACTCAACTATGCAGAATGTGTGGATAAAATACATTTGTGCTAGGCAAATACTGAAATCAAACCTGTGAGCATCCAACCAGAAGATACCAAGCATCTTGGGGGCTGTGGAAGATGTAAGAGCCATGTCATTCGCTGCCAGCACACAAAGGAAGAAGTACATAGGCTGGTGGAGGCTTGGTTCTAGTTTGATGGTGATGATGATGGTGCTGTTGCCCAGCAGGCCCAGGGCAAACAGGAGGAAGACAGGGATGCCAATCCAGCAGTGAAAAGCTTGCAAACCAGGAATACCAACCAGGAAAAAAGATGAGATGTAGCGATGTGTAACATTGTCTGCCATGTTAAAACTGGAGAGTTTGCAAGCTTGGATACAAAGTAGATAGGCTGGTCTCCTATGGGCAAAAATCAGGTTGACAGAATAATTGATTCAGTATACGGAAATTCCAGGCATACTAAAACAGGCTATCTGAAGGGCTGACTCTTCTCTGAAACTGCTGTAAGCTGTTGGGTCAATCACTTCACCATTAATAACCTCAGGATCTTCATTTGCAAATAAAAAGACTGACTCAAGTTCTTTTTAAATTTTCTCTTCTCTGTTCAATTTTATTCTAGTCTACTCTTTCATCTTCATTATCTACTAGGTATAAAGGTAGTGATAAAATTTCTGCTCCTTTGTGCCTGGGAGTTTTCTGAGTTGTGTGTACAGACATCAGCTTTGCCTTAAGAAAGTCAAAGACCACTCCTCTCGGAATTTTCAATCAAGTGCGGAAATACATGCAGGCATGCACAAACACACAGGTGTCTGCATGCATATATATAATAATTGCAAAAAGCAATTGCAATTTTAACAACATGGTAGTCTACAGACAACTTAATCAAATAGGAATACAGAATAAGAAATCCAAGCCGCTTAAATATAACCAAAATTCTGTGAACATTAAAAATAATAAAACCTTATTCTCACCCATGGCAAATGCTTTCTTATTTCAGAAAAGATCTTAAGGATAATCAGAAGGACAGGATATTAGAAGCATGTTCAAAAGTGAGGAATTTCAGCTGAAAACAGTAGAAAAACACAAAACTGCCGTTAGAGTTTTAAATTAATATTCTCCAGAAAACAGGTTTTTTGCAATGGCTATATCTCCACAACTTTTGATTTAATTCAAAAACAAGTACCTATATGACTGAATTTAATGATCTGTCCAATTTTATTAAGTATATACTATTTTTCAAGTAATAAGGAAAAATTATTTTTTTTCTGAGCCATCCAAGGAAAGTTAACTTTATTCAACATCTCATAAAGTTACCATACACAATTTTTATAAAGATTTACATGAAAGTTCATCTAACATTTTAAGTGATTGGGAGGGGAGTTAGAAATAAGTTACCTGCTCTCAGAATTTTTTTTGGAAAGCTTTATTTCTTCATTCTTTCAGATAACTGAAACACTGCTATCAACACACATTTTCAGCTAATGGGAATAACGGAAGTCCATTTGGTGTTCTGTGCCCTCTGACACCTAGCCTCGATCCTGGCTTTGCAACCTGCCTAGTGACAGCGAAGAGCAATGCAATTTCCATCCAGTTCTCCAAGTCTCAGTGCCACCGGCATCTTTTCAAGATCATTCACTGATCTGGTCCTTTTGTTCTGGTAATTGCCCTCAAACCTTCTCCTGAGGATCTAATTTCCTCCTAATATCATAATTCTGAAATGCACACCCCAGTCTTCATTACATGTCTTTTTAAAACTTGTAATTGTTCCCAATATCTGCTCCTAAACTCAACTGACATGAAAATTCAATAAATATTAATAAATGTTCCTATTGATAATACCTCTTTGTTTGAATGTCCACATAATATATGTGAAGGAAAAACTTTCTGGTTATAATATGCATGTTGTCCTCCTAAGCATACGCTACTCTGGACCTATGTGAGTAAGTACCTGAGGTGTTTCCTTATAAGAAAGCGAGAATTCAAATTTGAGTTAATCATTATAAATATTTCAGAAGAATTCAGAATTTAAGCATTATCCAAAATACAAAGACCCAGAGTTAGGTTAAGGATCACCACATTGGATGTGAATCCCATAACCTCAGGTAGAATGTGATATATATATATACGTTTTGATGAAAGATATCAAAGAAGCAGGAATTTCAACAAACCCAAAAGGGGGGGAAATGCAAAGAAAGGCACGCTTAGGCATATCATAATCAAACTATGAAAATTAATGATAAAGGGTGTTTGGAACATTCATTCTAAGGAACAACAGTAAAAATGATGGCTGTTTTCTCATCAGAATCAATAAGGATCAGAAGATAACAAAACCATATATTTGGAGAAAAAAAATGACAATCTGAAATTCTATATGCATAAAAAATATCTTTCAGCAATGGGAGCATAAGAACTTGGGGCAAGAAACTAGAAGTATTGAACATTTAAACTATAAAAGGTTTTTAAGTTTAATAAACAGAGTACTTGATACCTTTATAGGTTTTCCCATGTTCCATGATTTTTCCTCCTTTTGAGAAAAACAAACTCANTAATGATAAAGGGTGATTGGAACATTCATTCTAAGGAACAACAGTAAAAACGATGGTTGTTTTCTCATCAGACTCAATAAGGGTCAGAAGATAACAAAACCATATATTTGGAGAAAAAAAATGACAATCTGAAATTCTATATGCAGAAAAAATATTTCAGCAATGGGAGCATAAGAACTTGGGGCAAGAAACTAGAAGTATTGAACATTTAAACTATAAAAGGTT
>NC_048225.1:57459657-57519342 GCF_002007445.2 Ailuropoda melanoleuca
GATTGACTTATTTCACTTAGCATAGTACTCTCTAGCTCCATCCACATCATTGCAAATGGCAAGATTTCATTTTTTATTATGGCTGAGTATATATATAAAACCTCTTCCTTATCCATTCATCAGCCGATGGATATTTGGGCTTTTTCCATCATTTGTTTATTGCTGCTAATGCTACTATAAACACTGGGGTGCATGCATCCCTTCAAATTAGTATTTTTGTATCCTTTGGGTAAATACCCAATAGTAGAATTGCTGGATCAGAGGGTAGTTCTATTTTTAACTTTTTGAGGAACGTCCATACTCTTTTTGAGAGTGGTGACGCCAGTTTGCACTCCCACCAACAGTGTAAGAGAGTTCCCCTTCCTCTGCATCCTCACCAACATCTCATTTCTTGTGTTGTTAATTTTAGCCATTCTGACAGGTGTGAGGTGATATCTCATTGCAGTTTTGATTTGTATTTCCCTAATGATGAATGATGTCGAGTATTTAAGCTTATCTTTTGATACATATGCTAACTACAACTCCATCAAGAAATAGAACATTTCCATCACTTTGGAAAATTCCCTTTTCAGGCCCCTTCCCAATCAATGTTTACTATCTTCCACCCCTGCAGAAAAAAAAAAAAACACAACACTGCTTTATTTTTCCCCTTATTTATTTATTTTTTTAAAGATTTTTTAAATTTATTCATTTGACAGAGAGAGAGACAGCCAGTGAGAGAGGGAACACAAGCAGGAGGAGTGGGAGAGAAAGAAGCAGGCTCCCAGCTGAAGAGCCTGATGTGGGGCTCGATCCCAGAACTCCAGGATCACACCCTGAGCCAAAGGCAGATGCTTAACCACTGAGCCACCCAGGCGCCCCTATTTTTCCCCTTATTTATTAGTTTGTCTGTTCCAGACCATCTATAAATAGAATCATAAAAATACAGTTTATCTTATTTATTCAAAAACTTTTTTTTGTATTTAGATGTTATTGGGTGTGTTAGTCTTATAAATCTCTGATAAAGAATTGTATTCATTTTTGTGTTTTTATTATGAAGTTGTAAAACTTATTTCTGTAATTTAAACTCAAGTGTTTTGTCTATATGCACACACACACACACACACATATATACATGAAACAATCTCAAAGTCTGGTTATTGTTTATTATTTTTTTCAATCTGTCCTTTTCTTGAAGATTATTAAAAAGATGGTAGCTTATAGCTTTCTGTGTCCTAATAAGGAAATCTTTGCCTATTCTCCAGTCATCTAGATATTCTGTTTTTTTCTAGAAGCTCTATTTTTAATTGATCACTGCTTTGTATGGGTGTAACACAATCAAGATATTATATACATATTATATATAATATATTATATACTATATATATTTAATAATCACTGCAGTTCCGTTTGTTGTAAAGGCTTTCTATGTTCTATTGAATTGCTTTGACATCTCTGGAGAAAGTCAATTGACTATAAAAATGTGGGTTAACTTGAAGGTTCTCTATTCTGTTTCATTAATCTATGTCTTTATCCTTATGCTGATACCACACTGTCTTGATTATTATAGTTTTATAGTAAGTACTAATCTCAAGTATTGTAAATGCTCAAAATGTATTCTGCTTTTTAAGATTGCTTTGTGTATAGCTCCTTTGAATTTCTATAAAGTATATAGAATTAGTTTCTCACATGACAAAATTTTGCTAAAATTCTCTTTAGGACTCTTGTATCTTTATTTTTTTAAATAACTTATTAAAATTGAATTAGTTAATGTATACTGTATCATTAGTCTCAGATGTAGAGTTCAGTTATTCATCAGTTGCGTATAACACCCAGTGCTCATTATATCATGTGCCCTCCTTAATGCCCATCACCCAGTTATCCCATCCTCCCACCCACCTCCCTTTCAGAAAACTTCAGGTTGTTTCCTATAGTTAAGAGTTTCTTAAGGTTTGTCTCCTTTTCTGATTTCTTCTTATTTTTCCTTCCCTTCCCCTATGATCCTCTGTTTCTTAAATTCCACATATGAGTGAAACATTATGATAATTGTCTTTCTCTTGTTTGCTTAGCATGATACCCTCTAGTTCCAACCACTTCATTGTAAATGGTAAGATTTCATCATTTTTTATGACGGAATAATATTCTTGTGTGTGTGTGTGTGTGTGTGTGTGTGTGTGTGTGTGAGATATCTTCTTTATCCATTCATCTGTCAATGGACATCTGGGCTGTTTCCATAGTTTGGCTATTGTGGACAGACATTGTTGCTATAAACATTGGGGTGCAGGTGCCCCTTTGGATCACGTTTGTACCCGAAAGACTCTTTTAAATATTTAGATAAGTTTATGAACAATTGACATCTTAACAATATTGAGATTTCCAACCCAGAAACGTGGTATTTGTCTCTACTTCTTCATCTTTTCTACTTTCTCTCAACAATGTTTTGTAATTTTCAGTAAAGAATCCTTGCAAGTCTTTCCAATAGAGGTGCTCAACAACTTTAGAAATTATATATAGAAGTAGTTGATGGAAGACAAAATGTCATCTGGTTTATTTTTCAAGTTTTTATTTAAATTCTAGTTAGTTAGCATGTAGTATACTATTGGTTTCAGGAGTAGAATTTAATGACTCATCACTAATATATAACACCCAGTGCTCATCATAAGTGCTTTCCTTAATGACCATCATCCATTTAGCCCATCCCCCACCAACCTCTCCTCCAGCCATGCTCAGTTTGTTCTCGATAGTTAAGAAAGAGTTTGCCTCCCTCTGCTTTTTTCCTTTTCCCTATGTTATACTGTTTAAATGTAAGTATACAGTCTGGTATGTAAGCCAAATGCACCTNAAAACCAAATGCACCTGCTAACTAAATCCCAAGTGTGGCTGATTTACTCATCAAGTGTCAGAATGGCATCCCCACCCTGGAGTAGAAACTACTCCAGGAAGGTCAGCTCAAAAGGCCTGCAGCTTATGGGAAGTTCTCTACAGAGGAGAAGAAGGGAGGGGGTAGGTAAATGCTGCCAGTTTTTTTTTCCCCTAATTGAACATTTCGATAAGGGACTGCAAAAGCCAGAAGGTTCAATGCATTATGGCTCCCTCACCTGAAAGCCCACTCCAGGAGAAAGAGTCAACTCCCCCACCTGCTGTGTCAAAACTCACCATTACGAAGACCTCTTTCTATTACTTAGGAAATACTCATGGCACAATCAAGGGCTCTTGTGAAGTCTTGAAAAAAACGTCCTTGAAAATATTAATTCAGGGGCGCCTGGGTAGTACAGCGGTTAAGCGTCTGCCTTCGGCTCAGGGCACGATCCCGGCGTTATGGGATCGAGCCCCACATCAGGCTCCTCTGCTAGGAGCCTGCTTCTTCCTCTCCCACTCCCCCTGCTTGTGTTCCCTCTCTCGCTGGCTGTCTCTATCTCTGTCAAATAAACAAATAAAATCTTTAAAAAAAAACAGAAAATATTAATTCAATATTCACCAGATTTTAAACTGAAGATGAAAAATATCAGGCGTGATCAAAGGAATAGTAAAGTACTTCATAAAAAGGATATACTAATGGAAAAGCCAGTAAGTCTTTGTTAAGTGCTGATTGTAAAGAAAATTGTATTTCCCCATGAAGTTAAAAATGTCAATCATAACCAGTGTTCTTGAAAATTCAGCCAAACAAGTTATTTTAGTCATTGTTGAAATTGATGGCAATCCTCTTGAAGATTAATTTTGAAATTTCTAGAAATCATTAAAATTATCCTTTACAAAGGTACTTTTGTTTTTCAAGCAGTTTCATGTTTAAGAATTTATCCTCTAATTGTCCTGGCCTGTGTATGGGAGGATAGAGAGTCCTGATTGTTCTTTTCTTCTTACAAAGATCCTTTTTTTTTTCTCTTTTCCATTTTTAGGTCTTGATTTGGAACTGATGCTGGTAATTTAAAGACCCAAATAACTGAATAATCTAGACTCTAGATATCTTATAGGATATTATTAACAATTGAATATGGTGGAAATATCTCCTACTTTCACATTCTGCCTCTAGGTTGGTCTTACATTATGCATACTTCCAGGAAAACTGCCAGAATTAGTAATTTGGGGGCATACTTCAAAATTCCCCAAAATAAGCTTAGAATTATAGTGAACTATCCAAAGCTGATCTGCTGCCTGTTTTTGTACAGCCCAGTAGCTGAGACGAATGGTTTTTACAGATCAATTTTGCAATCAGTTTGATGGTAGGGAAAATCTAACTTTCAGCCACATGCAAGCAGAATGTTATTCCCTAGAACAAAATGAATTCCATTCTTCTAAGACTTTCATTACAGAAAACTACACAACTGGGTTTATTATTATTAATATTGCCAATTATAAATGATACATCATTATATAGAATTTCACCAAAATTTTTGTGGAAATATACTTTGTCTCTTTTTATATAAATACATAAAAAAATACTCTTTAATTGTCTTTTTGCCCCCATAGCCCAAGCTATTCTTTTTGCCCTTTCATAAAAGTTTGTTGAACTCTTGCTAGAACATTAAAAAATTACCTCTGAGACTTTTTTTTTAATGATTTTTTATTATATTATGTTAGTCACCATACAGTACATCCCTGGTTTCTGATGTAAAGTTCCATGATTCATTATTTGTGTATAACACCCAGTGCACCATGCAATTTGTGCCCTCCTTACTACCCATCACCAGCCTATCCCATTCCCCCACCCCCTCCCCCCTGAAGCCCTCATTTTGTTTCTCAGAGTCCATAGTCTCTCATGCTTCATTCCCCCTTCTGATTACCCCCTTTCTTTATCCCTTTCTTCCCCTACCGATCTTCTTAGTTCTGATGTTCCATAGATGAGAAAAATCATATGATAATTGTCTTTCTCTGCTTGACTTATTTCACTTAGCATTGAGACTCTTAATCATAGGAAAAAAAACAGGGTTGCTGGAGGGGTTGGGGGTGGGGAGATGAGGTGACTGGGTGATGGACATTAAGGAGGGCACGTGATGTAATGAACACTGGGTATTATATAAGACTGATGAATCACTGAACTCTAATTCTGAGACTAAAAATACATTATATGTTAATTAATTGAATTTAAATTGAAAAGGAAAAAAAAGAAATTACCTCTGATTTTTTTATTTTATTTTATTTTATTATATTATGTTAATCACCATACAGTACATCCCCTGATTCTGATGTAAAGTTTGATGCTTCATTAGTTGCATATNGATTGAATCTTATCTAATAAATACTTACATTTAACAGCCTCAAATGCCTTAGGATAGCCTCTAGATTTATTAAGTAATCATCTTCAGCAGACATCTGATGAAGCCCAGTCCATAAAACAAGCCAGAGTATCCACACCCATGTGATATACAATCTAATATTTTTATATATACCTTGATTTTAATGTCACAAATCAAAGTATCTGCACACATGTGAATATTTTCCATAATCTTTAAAAAGGTGATCTAGGAGCTGAGGTTTTCAGGATCAGCCCACAAGTCTTAAGTTCGCAAGCCATTAATTTAGATGGAATACTCTATATATTCATTAATACAATAGTCTTGAGTGATTAAAAAGCATAATGTTATATCCACTGAGAAGATATGCTGCCAAATGCCACGTAGGTCTACACAAAGACAAACACATACACACATGCTTTTCTTATAGTAAAAAGCTCACCAATGACATATGATAGCTTTCAGAATAAAGTTCTACAACTTGGCACAGTGTCCGTAATCATTCTTGATATTTGTATTTGTCTTATCTCTACAAATTACACATTACACTGAAAAAGACCTGTGCAGTTTCTGGGATCTCCATTTAATCTCCAATATCATCTACCTGTCAAGAATGCCTTACCATAAATTTGTCTTTCCTTAAGAATCAGACTCTTGACAAGGAAAGACAAATACCATATGATTTCATTCATATGTGGAAATTAAGAAACAAAACAAACAAGTGAAAGGAAAAATTAAGAGCGAGAGAGGGAGAGAGAGGGAACTCAAGAAAGAGACTCTTAACCACAGAGAACAAACTGATGGTTACCAGAGAGGAGGTGGGTGGGGGTATGGGTGCAATAGCTGATGGGGAGTAAGGAGTACACGTGCAGAGAGGAGCACACAGTGATGTTTACAAGTGTTGAATACCATATTGTACGCCTGAAGCTAATATAACACTATGTTAAATAACTGGGATTAAAAATATAAAAATAAAAGAAGAATCAGACTCCCTAATTAAAAAAAAATAAAAATAACTCTACAGACTGCTGCTTTCAGCTGAGTTTCAGTACTTCATTACCTTTGCTCACCCACATTCCATTGGTAACTCTCCTACTTTTCTCTCATTTTCCTCTCTCTATCTCTCTCTTTCTCCCAGAATATAAAGCTATGGTGGCAATAAAATCAAAACATGTACCACTATGTCAAATTTACCATTATGCCTCTATTCTTTAATATAGCATTTATAATACTGTAGGTTTTTCCTAACACTTGATGAATTAATAAAGAAGTCATGGTGAGGGTACAGAAAAAGTAGTAAAGTGTTAAAAGGAGCACTGGATTGTTCAGGATTTTTGTGTCTTAATGCCCTGAATGACACTGCAAATGTTGAAATTTGAAGACTATGTTTCATCAGATATATAGAGTTTTTGCTTCGTTGTTTGGGTTTTTTTTGTTTGAAAAATAATAAAAAAACTTCCTTTCATTTGTTTTAAAGATAATTGGGATGATCCAGAAACAAACAGTATCAATGATTTTCTTCACTGACCTGGACAATCAAAAACAATGAGACATGAGTGCATTTAAATTCATTGAGAGATACACATTTGTTAATCCCTCCGGAGAGGATATTTAGAGAACAAAGTTCATTCAGGAACTAAAAACTTAAAAAAAGGAAATGATATATGTTCACTATTTTGCTCTTTCCTCGTTGCTCATTCTCACTACCCACCAGGATCTAAATCCCATGACCAATAGGTGTCACGGGCTATGATGTGAAAGCCATCTAAAAGGCAGACAAATTTCATGAAAGAATTAAATAGAAAACTCGAGCATCACAATTAGCACACATTTTTGCTGTTTTATTAAGTTTTGAGAGATTGTTACTATTGCATAGAGGGGAAGACTACAGGTGTTAATCACAGTGGATTTTATGAACAAAACATCTTTACTACATTGATGCGGATCTGCTTGGTGTTGGCACCATAGACAAGTGGATTGAGAAATGGGGGGACCAGCAAGTAGAGGCTAGAAAAGAGGATATGGATATAAGGGGGAACATGAGCACCAAACCTATGTGTGAAGAAGGAGAAGGCGGCGAGGAGGTAGAACTGGAGGAAGACACAGATGTGGGCGATGCAGGTGTTGAATGCTTTCCACCGAGCCTCCGTCTGGGGCAAATGAAAAACTGTGATAAATATCAATATGTAGGACAAAGTGATGAATATCAGGTCAAATCCTGCAACAGCAAATGCCACAAACAAGCCATAGATTTTATTGACCCGCACATTTTCTGCAGCCAGCTTCACGATGGCCATATGCTCACAGTAGCAGTGGGAGATGATGGTTGTATGGTAAAATTGCAACCGGCACTTTATTAGTATTAAAGATGGGGCTGCCAGAATGGCAGCCCTGAGTGTTACCACAGCCCCTATTTGGGTGACCAGCTGGTGGGTGAGGATAGCAGTATATCTGAGGGGATAACAGATGGCCACATAACGGTCCAGGGCCATGGCCAGGAGGATACCTGACTCTATGCACTCAAATGTGTGGATGAACCCCATTTGAAGCAAGCAAGAATCAAAATAAATCTCTGGTATATCGAACCAGAATATGCCAAGCATCTTGGGCACAATGCTTGTGCCAAGTACAATATCTGTGACTCCAAGCATGCCTAGGAAAATGTACATGGGCTCATGGAGGCTGCGCTCTGAAACGATGATGATCAGAAGTAAAGAATTTCCAAACAAAGCAAAGAGATACATGACACAGAATGGAATCCCGATCCAGCACTGCACAGACTCTAGGCCTGGGATCCCTATTAGTGTCAACACAGAAGGCATGAAGACTGTCATGTTGGAGATGGACATATTATCTTTGGGTCTCCAGAAGTGAATGAAAGAAGTATCTCAGTCAGCGGTACTATTCTCCTCTACTNNNNTTTTTTTTTTTTTTTTTTAATCCAGAGTCATCATAGTGAGTCTCTCTGATTCTGGCCGAAGTCTAAGATCATATCATCTATCTCATGTATGTTACTGATGGAAAAAGACGGACCCATTGATGCACATCACTGTATTGAGGGAGGGCATCCCCAAGCAGTGGTCCATAATAAGAGGTTATATGCATGAGAGGCCAAATGCATTAGAACCACCAGATCATCTGAGTAAGGGAATCAACTGCTGATCTGTCTGTGATGTCCTTCTGACCTGTGGACAAAATAAATGCTTGTTTATCTTGCTTGGGAATTGTACATTAATCAGATTTTCATCAATCTCTCCCTATCCCAAATTGCAGCTAATCCTTAGTGCTCAATTTTTTTTTTCCCTCACTGTCCCTGAGTCAGGAACAGTTTAGATAAGCAAGTAATCAGACTCTAACCTATATACCGGTATCAAAAGCTTCTTATGAAAGAGAAGAATGGTAGACACAGCTCCACCCAAGAATATAATATATTAAGATATCCTTATCTATATATTACATATCTGTATAAGAATGGATGTTCTTTCAAAAGAATGTAAGGTAGAGCTTGAGAAAAGATGACGCAAATCCATGTAATTTTCACAATCTGGATCAAAATCCCATGCTATATTTTACATTATTAGTAAAACTGTGTTTATTTTTGTGTTTATTAGTAACATGGAATTACATAAAATGAGGTTCATGTTAAAATAGCAGAAATGCTGTAATACACGTTTCAGAATAACCAGAGGCAAGAAATATCTAGGAGGGAAGGAAATCCAGAGCTAAAATGTAGAGACAAGAGGAGACATTCTTGGTGATTACAGGACATAGGTGAATAGGTAACCTAGCCAAAATAGAGATTAGTTTCTAGGGTTTAAATTGTTTATATTTACCATTAGCAAAAAAATTGGTAAATTTAAGTCTGTTGATGTTTTAGAATATACACATCATTTGAATGCTTTGATCATTTTGGAGCTCAAGCATCAAAAATGAATAGAAAATAAAGGGGTGAAATCGCAGTTTCTTTAAATGGAATCCAATATAAAAGGAGAAATGGAAGACAGAGGGCAGAACTTGGGAAACCACAAATAATTCAGGAGAGGGCTGAAGAGCAAGTAATGATCATTTGACCACCGCAATTCACTGATGACTGAATTTTCTAAAATCTCATAATCCTTATGTGAGAGCTTTTCTCTAATAAAGATCACTGCTTGAAAAATCGCATACCTAGAATCATGAAATTCTCAAGATGTACAATAGAAAAATAGTTGCTATCTTGTAGAAAACAGGGTTCAGTTATGTCATAACTTCCTAGACTCTCCAGCACTGTTGCTTTATGTGAGCAAGCTCACGATCACCTAACCATGTACTGAATGTCACCAAATATGCCAGTAAGTCAAGGAAAGCTGTGGTTTATGCAGCTAAAACTCTAGGGAAGGATCATAGTCTGAGGGATCATTTATGAAGAAAGGCTGTATTCCGCCAACATGCATTTAAGATAGACTAGTCAGTCAGTCAGCTAAGGCCTGGGTTTCCACAGCTTTGCTCTCCAGTGCTTCATTCTACAAATCCATAGGTCACAGATTGTTTCTCAGAAGCTTGACTTTTCCCTTCCTCATAGTTAATCAGAATTAGAATAGGAATCCTTCAGTAACAATCCCATTGTCTGACTTACTCAAGAGAAAGCAGCTGCCATGGGAGCATTGCCTGACAGGTACAGATGGTGGGAAGGCAGGTGGAAGAGGACATAAGTGAGTACAGGGCAGGTGGGAAGGAGTGCTTATCATTGGAAAAGGGAGTAGAGAAATATCCTCAGTCTGCATAGCACTAGCCTTCATTGCTTACCTCTCATCCATCTTTCTTCCTCCTGAGATTCTGGTCTCATTCCCTGGTATCATGGGGTGGGCAGTGCCTCTTCTTTCTGTCTGCACTCTCACTAACAGCCCTCATCAGTGTCATGAACTCTGATCCATTTGCTGCTGGGTCCATATCCAGTATGTGGACATCTCTGGGAGAACCTTTCCTGCTTGTCTTCTGTCCCTGCAAAACAAATTTGACTCTATTCTGTAAACGTCTGTCTGAGATCATGTTGGTGGGTTCATCCTCCCACAAAACTCACAGCAAGGTCTGTGTCATGCTGGGGCAGCAGCACAAATTTATTGAACTTGAATTGTAGAGGAAAGCTGCTGTCTGCCAATTAAAATGCTCCCCAGTGAATATGGAGAAGGAAAAGGTCTGAATATAAACTGAGAGATTTCCTCACCACTAGCCTGGTCCCGGAGGGGTGCAGCAGCTCAGAATGATACTTTTTGGGTCCACCCACAGCTCATGTCTCTGAAATGATTTCTGTAACTTGCAGAATCTCATTGCTCTTCTCTTTTTTCTTTCCCCACAGGGTAAATATAGAGCAATGAATGTACACCAGTTGTATTTTTATGAGTTCAGTCCCTTTTCTGCTGTCCTTATTTGGAAAAACATCTATTTGCAAATGACATATCATATAAAGGACTAGTATCCAAAATATATAATTTGTCAAACTCAACACCCAAAGAGCAAATAATCCAATCAAGAAATGGGCAGAAGACATGAGTGTCCTTTCTCCAAAGAAGACATACAAATGGTGAACNAATCATATAAAGGACTAGTATCCAAAATATATAATTTGTCAAACTCAACACCCAAAGAGGAAATAATCCAATCAAGAAATGGGCAGAAGACATGAGTGTCCTTTCTCCAAAGAAGACATACAAATGGTGAACAGACACATGGAAAAAACATTTTGCTCAGCGTTATTTGGCATCAGGGAAATACAAATGAAAACCGCAGTGAGCTACCACCACACGCCAATTAGAATGGCTAAATTTAACCAATCTGGAAACAACAGATGCTGGCGAGGATGCAGAGAAAGGGAAAACTTCTGACACTCTTGGTGGGAATGCAAGCTGGTATAGCCACTCTGGAAGACAGAGTGGAGGTTTCTCAAAAAGTTGAAAATAAAGGTACCCTACAACCCAGAAATTGCAGTACTGGGTATTTACCCCAAAGATACAGACATAGTAAACGGAAGGGGCACCTGCACCCCAGTGTTTATAGCAACAATATCCACAATAGTCAAAGTATGGAAAGAGCCCAGTGTGTGTATACATACAAACACACACACACACACACACACACACACACACACACACACTTGAATACTACTCAAAAAGAAAATGAAATCTTGCCATTTGCAATGACATGTATGGAAATAGAAGGTATTACGTAAGCAAGATAACTCAATCGAGACAGACAATTATATGATCTCACTGGTATTTGGAATTTAAGAAACAAAACAGAGGCTCATGGGGAAGAGAGGAAAAAATAAAACAAGGTGAAATAAGAAAGGGAAACAAACCATCAGGAGCACTTAATAATCGGAAACAAACTGAGGGTTGCTGGAGGGGAGTTGGGAGATGGGGTAATTGAGTGATAGACATTAAGGAGGGCATGTGATGTAATGAGCACTGTGTATTATATAAGACTGATGAATCACTGACCTCTACCTCTGAAACCAACAATACATCATATATTAATTGAATTTAAATTTTTAAAAATGGAAAAAAATATAAAATAAAATACAATATAAAATAGAAATCTAAAAAATCAAAAAACAAACATAAAGCGGTTATACCATTTTACACCCTCATCAGTAATATATGGAAAAATATCTAAAGAACACTTAGATGTGGCCATGTTCCTTTGCCATGAACTCTATAAATATCCTTATGACCCTTCTTTCACTGAGACACTTCTGGAAAAAAAAATCTGTATCCACACTGGCTCTTTACCACACATTTAACTCTCATTCTCCTGCAGTCTCATTCATCAGATTTTTATTTTATTGAAGCTATGTTTGTAAATTCAGTAATATTCTCAGAATGACCAGCTATGATGGACATTTCTAAATCCTTCTGTTGTTGCCCATTTGATGAAATTTCTCTCCATCCCTCCCCCTCCCTTTTATACCTTTCTTCCTCTCTTCTTCCACTCTTCCCTGAGAATGCAGGTGTTTTATGCCTCATAGATGTGGAGGAATCATGTTATCTGCTCTTGATGCAAGTAAAAAGAAGATAACAATATATACTTCCAAATTTTTAGAAATATGGGAAGAAGAATCAATGCATCTTTTATCATTAGAACAAATGATGAATTCAAAGAAATACTTATGCACATAGTACCTTTCTCCTTGACATGATTCACCTGGTTTCTAGACTTTCTTGTATATTGCTAGCTTAAGATGTATTTGAGGTAATGTTGAGATGCTGGCGAATTTAGGAAGAATCCTTTCAGTAGGGTGGAGATGGCATTCACAATGGATTTCAGGGAGAAGAAGAGATAGAGATGAAAGGGTGAGGAATCTTAAATCCTTTTTCTAGAATTTCATCTGTGGAGGAGACAGACACAATGGTACTGATTCGTGTTGAATAGAATTGATTCAGAGGTCAGACTGGCATATGTAAATCATTAGTTCAGTCTTGAGTCACCAAAGAACAATTTAGACTGGTTTATCATTTTGTTTCTCTCCTCTTCTTCTCTTCTACTTAATTTTTTTAAAATTTTGGTGCCCCCTCCAATATTCTATCCTGGGTCCCTTTCACTCTCAAACTATGCGTTATTGCTGGAAACCGAATCTCTCTTAATAACTGAGGTATCAATTTTATTATGCCAACTCTTATAACAATATTTTCAGCACATATCCTGATTCTGTTCCTGGTTTGGCATGTCATCCAAATGTCAGTTTGTGTTAAACATACTTTGAAAGACTGTCCTGATCATTTCTTTTGCCTGTAGAAAGGGAAACGACCTTTTTCCACTTGATTGTAATACCTGGAAATATCTTCACAAACAGATCAATACCTGTTTGTTTTCCTTTTTATTTGTATTTCATGGGGTTTTTTGGGGGGAGTAGGCTAATGAATCATCTTTAAAGGACCATCATTCAAAATCTTTCTCAAAAAAATATTGATATGTGTTCATTATGAAGCATACGCCAATATGGCAATCCAGTTTTTTAGCAGAGTAAAATCAATTACATCTATTTCCTGTCCATCTTTTTTTTTTAAATAATCTAGTCATTAACTGGTTCATATTGCCAATATCACTGATAAATTGTATGAAATACAGAGTCAAGAAATTAATGTCTATGTAGAAGGTCAATTGATTCTCAAAAACAACATCTAGATCATTCAATAGAGAAAGAATAGTCTCCTTTACAAATAATGCTGAAACAACTAGATATTGATATAAAAAAATCAACCTCTTTTTTCTATACAACAACTAACTCGAAATGGATTATAAATCTAAACAAAATATCTAAAATTATAAAATTGCTAGAAGAAACCAGAACAATTATGTGACCTCGTAATTAGGCAAATATTTCTTAGAACGGACCAAAAAGCATAAACTAAGGGAAGAAAATGATACATTAGACTTCATTACAATTTATTTTTAAATTATATTATGTTAGACACCATACAGTACATCCTAGTTTTTGATGTAAAGTTCCATGATTCATTACTTGCGTCTAATACCCAGTGCACTATGCAATATGTGCCTCCTTAATACCCATCACCAGCCTATCCCATTCCCCCACCCCCTCCCCACTGAAGCCCTCAGTTTGTTTCCCAGAGTCCATAGTCTCTCATGGTTCATTCCCCCTTCTGTTTATCCCCCCTTTCTTCTCCTTTCTTCTCCTACCCATCTTCGTACTTCTTATATTCCATAAATGAGTGAAACCATATGATAATTGTCTTTCTCTGCTTATTTCGCTTAGCATTATCTCCTCCAGTCCTGTCCATGTTGCAGCAAATGTTGAGAATTCGTTCTTTTTGATGCCTGAGTAATATTCCATTGTATATATAGACCACATTTTCTTAATCCAGTCATCTGTTGAAGGGCATCTCGGCTCCTTCCATGATTTAGCTATTGTGGACAATGCTGCTATGAACATTGGGGTGCATATGGCCCTTCTCTTCACTACGTCTGTATCTTTGGGTTAAATACCCAGTAGTGCAATTGCTGGATCATACGGTAGCTCAATTTTTAACTTTTTAAGGGACCTCCACACTGTTTTCCAGAGTGGCTGTACCAACTTGCATTCCCACCAACAGTATAAGAGGGATCCCCTTTCTCCACATCCTCTCCAACAATTGTTGTTTCCTGCATTGTCAATTTTTGCCATTCTAACTGGCGTAAGGTGGTATCTTAGTGTGGTTTTGATTTTAATTTCCCTGATGGCTAATGATTTTGAACATTTTTTCACGTGTCTGTTAGCCATTTGTATGTCTTCATTAGAAAAGTGTCCGTTCATATCGTCTGCCCATTTCGTGATTTGTTTATTTGTTTCTTGTGTATTGAGTTTGAGAAGTTTTTGTAGATCTTGGATACCAGTCTTTTATCTCTAGTGTCATTCGCAAATATCTTCTCCCATTCCACGTGCTGCCTCTTAGTTTTTTTGACTGTTTCCTTGACTGTGCAGAAGCTTTTTATTTTGATGAAGTCCCACAAGTTCATTTTTTCTTTTGTTTCTCTTGCCTTTGGAGATGTGTCATGAAAAAAGTTGCTGTGACTGATGTCATAGAGGTTGCTGCCTATGTTCTCCTCTAGGATTTTGATGGATTCCTGTCTCACATCGAGGTCTTTCATCTATTTGGAGTTTATCTTTGTGTATGGTGTGAGAGAGTGGTCAAGTTTCATTCTTTTGCATGTAACTGTCCAATTTTCCCAGCACCATTTATTGAAGAGACAGTCTTTTTTCACTGGATGTTTTTTCCTACTTTGTCAAAGATTAGTTGCCCAAAGCACTGAGGGTCCATTTCTGGGTTCTCTGTTCTTTCCATTGGTCTATGTGTCTGTTTTTGTGCCAGTACCATGCTGTCTTTGTGATCACAGCTTTGTAGTACAGCTTGGAATCCGGCAATGTGATGCCCCCAGCTTTGTTTTTCCTTTTCAACAGTTCCTTGACAATTTGGGGCCTTTTCTGGTTCCACACAATTTAAAAATACATTGTTCTTTCAAAGATGCTATTAAGAAGATTAAAGCAAGCCATGGACTGCAGAAAATACTTGTAAAACAATTATCTAATCAATTACTTGTACCTAGGATAGATTAAAAAAAGAACATTTTCAATAAAAAAGACAAATTCAATTTTTCTTTAGTAACTTTTTACATCCATTTTCTCATTATCCCATGATATCGGTGGCACAACAGAGAGCGTATTGTTAAGACAGGCTTATCATCTCAAAATGAAAAATCTAGAGACAAACAGACTTAAACTTCATTTGTGGAGCCAGAAATATTTAGTCTATTTAGATATATTTGGGAATATTTATTAAGCCATGCCCACCAGATTTGAAGTTATTGCGCATACACACACAGAAAGATAACGAACGGGTCATAAGCTCATGAAAAGAGTCAGCATGTTCATTCATTAGAGAATGCTAATGAAAATCACAATGAGGTGGGGCAGCTGGGTGGCTCAGTCGGTTAAGGGTCTGCCTTTGGTTCAGGTCATGATCCTGGGGTCCTGGGATTGAGCCCCACATCCATAGGGCTCCCTCCTCAGCAGGGAGTCTGCTTCTCTCTCTGCCCCTCCTCAGTGCTTGTGCTCTATGTCTCCCTTTCTCTCTCAAATAAATAGTAAAATCTTTTTTAAAAAAATCGCAGTGAGATGTATCTACAATCAGCTACAACAGATGAAATGAAGGACCGATTTTGCCAAGTACTGGTGATAATGTGGAACATCTGGAACTCTCACGTACGGCTGATGGGAATGTACAACTGTAGAGCCGCTTAGAAAGTGGTTTGAAATTTGTTTTTGTTTTTGTTTTGTTTTGTTTTATTTTAATGTTTTTTATTATATTATGTTAGTCACCATACAGTACATCCCTGGTTTCTGATGTAAAGTTCGATGCTTCATTAGTTGTGTATAACACCCAGTGCACCATGCAATACGTGCCCTCCTTACTACCCATCACCGGCCTATCCCATTCCCCCACCCCCCTCCCCTCTGAGGCCCTCAGTTTGTTTCTCAGAGTCCATAAAGTTATCCTTACACATAGCAGAAGACCCAGCATTCCTACTCCTGGTACTTACCCAAGAGCTATAAAAAAATTAGCTTGTGCAGGATTTCTATCCAAATCATCATAACAATATTTTTCATAGCAGCCTAAAATTTTGGACGTGTGGTTTCTTTTCAAAAATGTGTTACCATTGGACTTTTATTCCTAAAAGATAACAGTTGTCTGGAACTGAAGAGTATCTGCCTTCTTCATTAAGGGAAATGCCTCTTCATTCTGCTTCAGTCCTCACTAGTCTCTATCATTTTATATCCAGTCTGTTTCATTTTTGTGATGTTCCTGGGCCTGTTAGTATTTTAGGTTTTTGTTGTTGTTGCTGTTCTCCTGGCTTTTCAGATCAGGATGATAAACATAATTATGGCATCATGTTCCCTCTGTGCCACTGACAGGCTCTTATGCTGCAAACAAGTTCAGGGAATTTCTGACAGTTATTTCCTCTTTCCTGTCAGACCGTGATGGCCTGTTTGCACTCACGCACTCATGCTGTTTACCAGTATTTCTCGGTTTCCTTCTTTTCTCTGCTCATCTGTAAATTTGTGGCTTTTTAACTTCCTCGCATCAGTGAATATGAGCACAGATGATATGTCACTCACAGATGAAAGCATTAGCATTCTGGTGTTCGCTCACCATCTGTTTTTCATTCTCGTGCATCATCTATTCTAAGAGCTTCATATTGAAATGTTAAGAGGCTCCATCAACTTCTCCTACTCATACTTATATGGTGTATAAATTCACCCTCCACCCACTACCCACATTGTAAATGTAGCTGAGAGACAGAGAAATTTTATGTTTAGTCACTTGAGATTTGGGGGCTATTTGTTACTATAGCATAAATTAGCCTAAACTGATTTGTACAACCATGAGATGAGGCATATTCTTGGTGTGACCATCAGAGTGAATTAACTGTCCCCTGCGAGAACTAAACTCACAATGAATATCATGTAATAAAACATTACAATTAAATCGAGTTGCTGTTTTCAACATTTCTCTATCATCAGTGTAAGAATGAAAGTTTGACCCATAGGATCACGGGTGATGTTTCTGGCGGTTACGGGGATTGAAGAAGAAGAGAATCCCTTGGAAGCCAGACTGGTTTAAGGGGAGGCCCATTGTATAAAGATCCTGTTGAAGAAATATTTAGGTGTCATCATTACAGACTATAATTAGTTAATTATAATTAATAATGTTATATTTGAATTTTAAGATATAATATACCACTCATAATATGATTGGTTGAGAACTTAGTTTTTTGTGATGTCTTGTTTAGAATCCAGATTCTGCCACAGGCTAGCTGTGATTTGGAGCATTACACTTGACTTCTCCATGTTTCCATTTCCATTTCTGCATGATGTAGAAAATACTGATAATGGCTTCATATATCTGTTCTATGGATTAAATGATCTTCATCTATGTAAATCACTTAGTATAGTACACCATATAGAGCTTCTGTCAAATAAATTTGGGCTTTAATTATGATACTTTTGAACTTAATATTAGGATACAGAGCTACTATTGGGCAGTGTGAAATTCGCGTGGTGTTTCACACATTTCTCGCAGATATTGTGAGAAAGTAATGACTAATAAAATCTAAGTATTTATGGAGCAAATTCTACCAGGAACTTTGCCAATTGCTTTACTTACATCATTGTATTTCATTTTTAAGCCATCAAGTTGAAACTCTATTTTATTCCCCTTTTTACAAATGAGGAAACTTAATTCAAACAGGTCAAATCACAGAAAAGTCCCACACATATTAAGAGTTAGAATAGATAAATTGTGGAAGAAGCCAAGATGCCCTTCAACAGGCATATGGATAAAGAAGGTGTGGTCCATATGTACCATGGAATATAACTCAGCCATCAGAAAGAACGATTACCCAACATTTTCACCAATGTGGATGGGACTGGAGGAGATTATGCTAAGTGAAATAAGTCAAGCAGAGAAAGACAATTATCATATGGTTTCACTCATTTATGGAACATAAGAAATAGGAGGGAGTTCAGTAGGAGAAGGAAGGGAAGAATGAAGGGGGGTAAAGAGAAGGGGGAATGAACCATGACAGACTATGGACTCTGGGAAATAAACTGAGGGCTTCAGAGAGGAGGGGGTGGGGGATTGGGATAGGCCGGTGACGAGTATTAAGGAGGGCACATATTGCATGGAGCACTGGGTGTTATATGCAAATAATGAATCTTGGAACACTACATCAAAAACTAAGGATGTACTGTATGGTGACTAACATAACATAATAAAAAAATTTTTAAAAAAGAGTTAAATAGCTATAATTTGGACTTAACTATATCTGATTTAATCATCCAAAATCAAATTATAGACTTAGTTTTTGCAAGTACCAACTTTTCACTGTGTGGCTTCAATAAAGTTACATAAATTCTCTCAACTTCTTCATTTATATAATGAGAATAACAGTACTAATGAATTCACAGGACTGTCATGGAGATTGCCACTAATTCTTTTTTTCTTAATGATTTTTTATTGTATTATTTTAGTCACCATACAGTACATCCCCGGCTTCCTATGTAAAGCTCGATGATTCATTGGTTGCGTATAACACCCAGTGCACCATGCAATACATACCGGTGATGGGTAATAAGGAAGGCACGTATTGCCACTAATTATTCTTATGGAATGGTTTCTGAATTACCTTGAAAAATTAACAACTAGATCAGTAAAAAATATCCTTGTCCATTTTTATGATTCCACCGAATTGAGCACTTTCAAAGATAGGTACATAAAAAACGGAGGAGAACTCAGTAAGTTGAGTGAATTGGTTAAAAACAGAAAAAAATGGTATAAATGTTGCCACCCGTCACCTTATACACGTATCACTTGTTCTCAGACAGGGAGCTGCCTTAATTACTTGGCTTACTGGAAATTAGTCAAGACTCTTGTTTATGAGGACACTCATTCTGGTTTGTGGAACTCAAAACCATGTGGAAAAAGAAGTTGCATCTTGCAGACCCCACCTAGGAAGTTTACTTCAAGTTGTTCCTTCCCGCCCTGACTTCCTGTTGATCACAAGCATGTCTACTAACATCTACTACTGAGTGATTCATGTTAACGAAAGCTATTACAAAAGTTAAGGAAGGCATGTGATGGGATGAGCACTGGGTGTTATATGCAACTAACGTCCCATTGAACATTATATCAAAAACTAAAGATGTAGTATATGTTGACTAATTGAATTTAAATTTTTAAAAAAGTAGAGGCTTATTTTTTTGAGTTGTTTCCTACTGAACCCACTATTTTCAAATCATTGTTTTTTCACGCCATTGGTTAATTAAAAATAAAATGGTTTCTTGAAGTCAAACTTTTTTTTTTACTTTATGTATTTGTTCTGTAGATTAAATTATCTTAATCTATGTAAATCACTTAGTAAGGTACCAGTTGAAAGTTATCTCTGCTTCCCGGCACACATTCAATGAATACTTAATATGAGCACAGTACATTTTTTAATTTTTTTATTACAAAAGCTTTGAACATGTACAAAACCAGCATTATAATGAAACTCCATCTACCCATCATTCAGCTTCTATAACGGGCAACATTATGCTGTTCTTTTATCTCCCACACTCTATACACTCCCGTACTATGCACACTCCTTTGTGTCCTCACAAATTGTATCACAACTATGTATCACTACATTGTACATACTTGGAAATACAAACCTGCCTAGGACCCATTCTACCTATTCCCAAAGGGAAAAACAAATGAATCAAGTATTTAAGGACTGAATAGTCAGTGTCCTTACCAGGGTAAAGTCTGGAGACGATGCCTCCTTCTATAAGCTTACATCAAAGTAAAGACATTCTGTATTTTCAGGGAGAAAGGGTGAGGCTATTTTTCTTTTCTCCATCTATTAAAGCTCATAGATTTCTCAAAAGCAATAAAAAATTATGGAATTTTCCCCATGTGTTGGACTAATATCCAGGCAATACGGTCTGATCCAAATTCCTACATTCTTAGGGTATTATCTATCTGGATTAGACCCCACGCCTCTTTCTAGGCAGTGTTCGAGCAATGCTATTGCGAATTTCCTTGGTTTCCTTGGTTTTCATACTATAGACAATGGGGCTGACGACAGGTGGGAAGAAGAGGTAGGCATTGGCCAGGACAGTATGGAGGAGTGGAGGTAAGTGCTGCCCAAAACGATGAAGCAAGGAGAGGCTGATCATGGGCACATAGTACACAATAACAGCACAGATGTGTGACACACACGTGTTGAGTGCCCTCCACTGCCCAGTCCCAGAAGCTATTCCCAGTACTGTGTGAAGAATCAACACATAAGAAACCACAATGAACAATGAGTCCAGACCAAATGTGGAGGTAATGATAAACAGACCAAGGATGTTATTGGGGCGGGTGTCTCCACAGGGCAATTTGATTAGATCTGAATGGAGACAGTAAGAGTGTGTGAGGGCATTGTGGCCACAGAAAGGCAGGCCCTTCAGGAGGAAGGGCAGTGGGAACATGAGCACCACACTTCGAAAGGCAATGGTGGCACCCATCCCAATGATGCGGGGAATTGTCAGGATGGTTGTGTAGCGCAGTGGGCTATAGATGGCCACAAAACGGTCTACAGACATAGCCAGAAGGACACCTGACTCCATGATGGTAAAAGAGTGCATGGAAAACATCTGGAGCAGACAACCACCAAAACTGATATCATAAATTCCACAGAGGAAAATGCCTAGCACAGTGGACATTGTGGAAGCAGAGACCCCAAGTTCAACAAAGGCTAGCATGGACAAAAAGAAGTACATGGGTTGGTGCAAAGCAGGGTCAATCTGGATGATATGAAGAATGATGCCATTTCCTACGAAGATGATGATGTACATCAGGCAGAAAGGGATGGATACCCATATGTGCTCTGTCTCTAGCCCTGGTATGCCAACAAGAGTGAATGTCGCAGGTGTGAACGCAATGGACCCATTGAAAACGTCATGGTGAGACTTCATTTGAAGATACATAGAAGCGCATAGGGACTGGAGAATATAAATCTCTGGTCAGTTATTATACATCAAATTTCAAGCTCTTGATAGTCTTATTTAAAACATTTCCTTACCAAAGAGATGGACACTTATTTCTGAATCAAGGACACATGGAAACCATCCTGTGTGGAAGAGAAATCTATTTAGATATGAGTAAAGATTATTTCTCCATGGGCTACATGCCAAACACAAAAGGCATGAACAGAAATCTCCACTGGGCCATTTATGGCAGTGAAAGGCAGTGATAATAAGCATGGAAATGACAGCTTTCCATGGAAATTGAAGACTGAAGAAGGAGCTGGTAATTTTCTGCAGTTTGTGCAGGAATGAATGTAAGTAGCAAAAGAAATATAACACAGTAGTAAAGAGAATTCATGGTTCCAACACTTAATAGACTTGTGATCTTGGGAGAGCCACTTAAGTATCTGAGATACAGGTATTTGATATAAACAGAATAACAGTTACATAGGATAATGTATGTAAATTGTTTGTCATTATATTTGGAACAGTAAATACTCAACACTGGAACTCAAAGGAATAATTAAGTATTAGAAAACGGGGCAATGGGGCGCCTGGGTGGCACAGCGGTTAAGCATCTGCCTTCCGCTCAGGGCGTGATCCCGGCGTTTTGGGATCGAGCCCCACATCAGGCTCTTCCACTATGAGCCTGCTTCTTCCTCTCCCACTCCCCCTGCTTGTGTTCCGTCTCTCGCTGGCTGTCTCTATCTCTGTCGAATAAATAAATAAAATCTTAAAAAAAAAAAGAAAAAGAAAACAGGGCTACTTTCTCCCAGTTTTTAGTATTTTTCAATGTCTTTTTTTAACTTATCAGTTGACTCTTTCTCCACCTACTACCCACGGATGATGGGGAAAGCTTCTGTATTTTGTAGAAGGGTAAGTGTCTCCTGTTGGAACCTGGGGTCCAAAGCCATCAGGATCTCACAAGCTGAATATGATGGCAAGGATGGAGGTTAGGGCTAGAGTTCCTTATTGGGGAATAAGTTCATTAACTCTTAACTCTACTCATCTGTAGCAGAGCCTTGGGTGTGAAGGCGAGGAACCAGAGGTGGAATTCACGATAGGGCTTGGCACAGAGGTGCTGCATGAAGGTGAAGTCTTTTTCTCATACTGGGCTGGTGCTCCTGGTTAAGTATAACCAGTGGAGTGCTAATAAATGTTTAAAAACCAACTGTCTGAGTAAAATACCCTGATCTGTAGCAGTTGCCAGTTTCTTTAGTTTAAATACTCACGCTGTGAGCAATTGCAGGCTACCAATATGATACAGAGCTGAGATGTTTATGAACAGCCTTCCCAACCTGGTGCAAGGCAGTTACCACGATAGCATTAAACATAACTGATCCTAGATACCAGATATTTTCTTACCAGGTGAACTGGCAGCAGGCACATCAATCCATGTCTCCTCTTTCTTGCTGTTTCCTTCTAACCAGGCCATAAGCACAGTTATTACTTTCCTTTATATGCACTTAACCGATCAGCATGGGAGGCAGGATGAGACAGAATCCTTCAGGGAGCAATTACCGAAGAATAATTATCCTTGGAAACCTCATCTAGATTCTGGAGAAGGGTAGAGAACCAGTCCCACTGACAGGCTTGCCAAGAAATATATGCTAAGGGTGTATAGATGCAAAAGAAGAAAAAGAAACAACAAATAATTAATTTTAGCATTAATTACTATTTAAATATAGAACATTTGTTTACATTTTAATATGTCTTCTATTGTCTTTTTTTTTTTAAAGATTTTTTAATTTCTTTATTCGACAGAGATAGAGACAGCCAGCGAGAGAGGGAACACAGCAGAGAGTGGGAGAGGAAGAAGCAGGCTCATAGAGGAAGAGCCTGATGTGGGGCTCGATCCCAAAACGCCGGGATCACGCCCTGAGCCGAAGGCAGATGCTTAACCGCTGTGCCACCCAGGTGCCCCTTCTATTGTCTTTTGACTTTATTTTTGTCCTATACAATATACATCTCATACGTAATTTTTATGTCGTAAACATTTTTCTCTATGACAATTTTTTTTTATCTTGAACAGCTATTCTATACACAAATTCAAAAATAGAAACAATTTTGGAGTTAAGATAGAACTGCAGATGGAGATGGGAAGTGATCTAAACAGTGATAGACATAGAGACAGTAATAATGATGGAGATTTTAATAGAATTGAGAGAAAGCGAGGAGAGTGTAGAGAACTTTAACTCCATCTGGAATTTGATTTGGGGACGTGGGTAACTAAGGGTTTCATTTAATTATTCACACATGTAGAAACCATTTTTTCAATATATGTATTAACAGATAATCTGGTGCTTCCTCAACCATTTTGAGGGAATATATGTTTTAGTTTAAATTTGTATATAAATACTGATCTATATCTCGACTCTGCAGTCTGCTTTTGGATCTAAATGTCTATTATGTCATATTTACACTGCTGCAATTATTGTATTTATAATATATAAATTCATATTTAACTGGTCAAATAATTTTTAAAAATTGTCTTACTTATATCTATGTTTCTTCTTTTAAATAAACAGTACAACCCAGCATATAGAGAAATAGAGCAATGGCGCATATATAAACATTAAAACCACAAAATTCTTAGGAAAAAACATAGAGGTAAACTATCATGACCTTGGATTGGACAATAGATTCTCAAATGTGACACCAAAACATTAACAGCAAAATAAAAAACCATAGCTAAATTGTATTTCATCAGAATTAAAAATTTTTTTTAAAGATTTTATTTATTTATTCGACAGAAAGAGAGACAGACAACGAAAGAGGGAACACAAGCAAGGGGAGTGGGAGAGGAAGAAGCAGGCTCACAGCAGAGGAGCCTGATGTGGGGCTCGATCCCACAACGCTGGGATCACGCCCTGAGCCGAAGGCAGACGTTTAACCGCTGTGCCACCCAGGCGCCCCTAGAATTAAAATTTTTGACATTATTAGATGACATTATCAAAAAATAAAATGATAACCTACAAAACAGGAGAAATATTGCAAATGATATATCTGTAAGGGCTTAATACCTAGAGTATATAAAGAACTCAAACAATTCAAAACCAAGACAACCCAATTTAAAAATAAGCAGAGGAAAAAAAATAGGCAGAGGACTTGGATGATTATTTTGCTAAAGACAATACGCAAATAGCCAACGGCTCATGAACTAAAAATTAAAACCATAATGAGATACTATTTCACACTTACTAAAATGTCTGGAATTTTAAAATTAAAAACTAACAAATTGTGGCAAAGATAGGGAAAATTGGAACCATCATAAATTCCTGGTGGTGATGTAAAATGGTGCAAATTCTGTGGAAAACTGTCTGGCAGGTTCTTAAAAAAATTAGGCATAGAATTCCATATAGCGCAGTAATTCCACTCCTGAGTATGTAGCCCCCAAATTAAAAGCAGGTATTCAAACAAATACTTGTACATGGATTTTCCCTGTAGCATTATTTACGATAGCCATATGGCGGAAACAACCGAAGTGTACATCAACAGATGAATGTATAAAACAATGTATATACATACAAATGGGACATTATTCATCCATACAATGGAATGAATTATGGATACATGCTACAAGATGGTTGAAACTTGAAAACATTATGTTGAGTGAAATAAGCCAGGCACAAAATATAAATATTATATTATTCTACTTACACAAGTAAGCAAATTCATAAAAATGTATAGTAGATTAGAGGTTACCAGGGGGGTGAGGAGTTATTGGTTAAGAGGTATAGTTTCCCGAAGCGATCTGATCTGTCAAAGAAAGACAAATAGCATATGATTTCACCTATATGTGGAATTTAGGAAACAAAACAGATGAACGTGTGGGTAGGGAACAAAAAAAAAGAAGAAGAAGAAGAAGAAAGGAGGAAGGGGGAGACAAACTATAAGAGACTCTGAATGATAGAGAACAAACCGAGGGTTGACCGAGGGAGGTAGGTGGGGGATGGGCTAGTTGGTGATGGGTATTGAGGAGGGCACTTGGGATGAGCACTGGGTGTTATATGTAAGGATGAATCACTGAATTCTACTCCTGAAACCAATATTGCAATGTATGTTAACTAGAATTTAAGTAAAAATTGGAAGAAAAAAAAATTGAGTGTTCCTCTGTTTTAATAAAACTGTATTTCTTCGCCCCAACCCCCAAAAAAGAAAAAGAGGTATAGAGTTGCTGTTTTGGGTGATGAAAAATTTTGGAATTGGTGTTGATGGTTATATAACATTATAAATATTATTAATTTCATTGAATTGTACTTTTAATAAATGTTATAGATAATAAATGTTATGGCACATATATTTCACCACAATAAAAAAATTGAAAAAAAAATCAGTAGGCAAGCAATAAAATAGGTTAGCATTTAATTGGGATTATGCTGAATTTATGGGTTGTTTTGGAGTCAGTATTATTACAATGAACAATATGCAATGAACATTTATTTCAGGTACACATACCTTTTTGTTTACCAAGTCATTTTATTTTTTTTTTATTTTTTTAAGTTTTTATTTATTTATTTGTGAAAGAGAGAATGGGCAAGAGAGGGGGAGGGAGAAGCAGACTCCCTGCTGAACAGGGAAGCCTGACACAGGGCTGGATCCCAGGACCCTGGGTTCATGACCTGACCTGAAAGCAAACACTTGAGCCACCCAGGCACTCATTGTTTAGCATTTTAAATGACATCATTTTCTATTTCATTCTTCCATTTATTATAGCTGCTATAAAACATTATGGACTTTCCCACAGCTTTATTGAAGTATAATAGGCAATCAAAAATCGCTTATATTGGATGTGTGTAACTGATGACCAATGTAAGTATACATTATGAAATATTCACCAAAACCAAGCCAATCAACATATCTATCACTTCACACCTGTACCATTTTCCTATTTTTTTTCTCTTTTGTGGTGAGAATACCCAAGATCTACTCTCTCAGCAAATTTCAAGTACACAATACACTATAAATATATGGATTTGTGGGGCGCCTGGGTGGCACAGCGGTTAGGTGCCTGCCTTTGGCTCAGGGAGTGATTCCGGAGTTATGGGATCAAGCCCCACATCAGGCTCCTCCGCTAGGTGCCTGCTTCTTCCTCTCCCACTCCCCCTGCTTGTGTTCCGTCTCTCGCTGGCTGTGTCTATCTCTGTTGAATAAGTAAATAAAAGAAAATATTTTAAAAAATATATATATGGATTTGTACGCTGCTTTTCTGGAACTCCGTTGACTTTCTTATGCTTTATAAAGCCTAGGAAAATAAGTAAATAAATAAATAAAAATCATTTGATAAAATCTAGAATTTGTTTTTTTTTCCCCCAATTCTTATACTTCTTTAACTTGTATTAGCTAAAACCCCAATTATAACATGATATTCTGCGTCAGTCTTGATGCTGCGTATACTAGTCTATTTAGCCTCTTCACACTTTGGGATACATTTTCCTGATGCCCTATTCTTTCCATCACAGAGTTTCACCATTGCCGAGATCACTTAGGACAGAGCAAAAACCACAAGAAGGAAGATTTATTCTTCTGACTCTGTAGTCTCTCTAAATTTACCTCTGGGGAAAGCTATCGCTCAACTACTCAGATGACATATTCTTTAATTCTCTGTGTCTCAGAGTCTGAAATTAAATTACCCAGCCTCCTCTTCTTAGGAAAGCCTGTTCTCACTTAACAATTTCTTAGTGCCCTGTTTAATTGCATCTGGAAGAATATGTCAGTTTTCTCTAAGCTCCTCCAGAGCTCTCCATTTCTATATTGTGTGGTATTCCATCTTTCTTATTCATTGTTCCCCAGTTGAAGATTTAGCGGGCAGGAGACAGTAAGATATGGAGAATCACCTTCAAAATTTCCAGGGCCCTGGCTCAGTAATGGTGCCTTCAGCAGCAAAGCACAGACAGCGGTCTCCTACCTCCCTCAGTATCCACACATCCCTGAGCCCTCGACCTGAAATTTTCTTAAAATCAAAGCTATGTTATTTCAATCATTGTTTATCCTATCATACTTCATACATTCTGGGTGGGTAGTTGGCATTTTCTTAGTTCCCCAGTGCCAAAATCAAGCATTTAATGTTTAAGTCTCACTTAAACCACTCATTTAAGCAACTATTTTGTCAGCATATTGTAATCTATTTACTCTCAGACTATCCATCGTTCCTTGGAGAATTTGGCCCTGAACCAGAATATTATTTTTTTTAAAGATTTATTTATTTATTAGACAGAGAGAGACAGCCAGCGAGAGAGGGAACGCAAGCAGGGGGAGTGGGAGAGGGAGAAGCAGGCTCCCAGTGGAGGAGCCTGATGTGGGGCTCGATCCCTGAACGCAGGGATCACGCCCTGAGCCGAAGGCAGACGCTTAATGACTGCGCCACCCAGGCGCCCCGAACCAGAATATTATTTGCTGCAACTTTCTGTCAACATTTTATGTGACTTCCATATCTATGACGATGACCCATTTCAACCACTTTTCTTCACATTATTGGTAGCAGGGCTAGGTTCAGTTTGGTGAACTGGGTTCTTTAGTGTCTCTGTTCATAAAAATTACCATCATCACCAAAATAAAATTATACTTATTAAATGCCAAGTGCATCATACATCATATTTCATTTACTTATCAATCCAATAAAGAAGGTACTAAAATAATTCCATTTTACCAGTCAAAAACCAATACTTACATAACAGGACAATCTTATATGCTTAGTGTGGGATAGGCAAACAAGGATTTCTAATATCAAAGTATTTTTTTACCTCCTAAAGTAGATTTCCTTGATGAAATTCAAGTGAATATAACATATATTTCAAGCCAAGATAATTATTAGGACTCCAAGAGTCAAGGAACCAGCCTTTGATTTCTCTCACTGATATTATACATACATAAATGTGCATACACACTTATATGATATATACATAACAGAAAAACAAAGAGAAAGACTAATCCAGAAAAAGCTGTAAATGTTCAAGAAAATGCTTCCAATTTCTTTTTATTGCTTTCTTCAAGTGCAAATAAGGTCACATTTCACATTCCCACAGCATGTGATAGACCTTGAGAAAGCAGAGATTATAAACATATTTACTTTTTTTCAGATTATAATAATATCTTCTTAAATAAATTATGATACAGTCTAGAGACAAATTTTACAAAATTATATTTGGTGTGATAAAAGCATTTCCAGGGAAGGTAACATGTAAACATGCTATGTAATCTTTTACTGCCTTTTAATTTTGGCCTGGGTATGGCATTTTTAATCTTTTACTCCCTCCTTCAGTGAAGTCTCTATTAACAGAATGCTTCATTGATATTTGGGCCTGAAGTCCCCAATATATAGGGGAAAAAGTATGGACTTCTAAGGTGTCTACATGGTCTCAGATGGGTTAATATAATTATTGTTTTAATTCAGAATTATCTGTTCATACAATAAACCAATGCTCTGTGCCTATTCCATACAGTAGACTTTATATCAGTGAATCAGTGAATCAGAAAATATCTCATTTAGATGACTATAGTTTAGTGGATTCATGCTACTGGCCCAAGTGTTCCCTGATTGCAGTGGGGGTGTTTCATATTTCAGCGAAATTTCACTGTCACTATAAAAGCTCAGCAACTCACCATTATCACTTCCCAGCTCTACCCAAGAAAACTCCATTTGGGTTGAACCCTAAAATACATTCGTCTCTACTCAGACTTCAATTTGTTTGCTTAAGAAGAAGTTACAATGGGGGGGGGGCCTGGGTGGCGCAGTCGTTAAGCATCTGCCTTCGGCTCAGGGCATGATCCCGGCATTGTGGGATCGAGCCCCGCATCAGGCTCCTCGGTTGGGAGCCTGCTTCTTCCTCTCCCACTCCCCTGCTTGTGTCCCCTCTCTCACTGGCTGTCTCTGTCTCTTCAAGTAAATAAAAATAAAATATTTAAAAAAAGAAGAAGAAGAAGAAGTTACAATGAAAGATAATAGCCTATCGAGGAGAATTGAGAATATCATTTTTTAAGACTCATGTGCTTTAGGAAAATGCATTGGTACTTAGGCATTTACTGTCTTTTTAAGTGTATTGAGGATGACTTATGGATTTCATTTATCCCCATCACCCTTGAAATAGTGTGTGTGTATGTGTGTGAGTCTGTGTGTTTTCTTCAGAAATACCCAGCATTAGGCAGGCATTAGTCTTCATTTTAACAACATGTGCTGATACGGGAGAAAAGCAAAATTGCTCGGTCTTGGATCTGTTTGGTCTTGACCCCATAAATGATGGGGTTTTGCATAGGGGGCACCACCACATAGAGGTTGGCTACGAGGATGTGCACATGGTGAGGGATGGTTTTCTGCCCAAAACGATGGGCGAAAAATGAAAAGAATGCTGGAGTATAGAACATAAGGATGACACAGATGTGCGAAGCACATGTGTTGAGGGCCTTGAGTCGGGCAGCCCAGGAAGGCATCAGAAACACCATGCAAAGGATCATGCTGTACGACATGATGATGAACAAAACATCCAGTCCTGTAGACAGCAGGGCCACAGTCAGGCCATAGATGATGTTCCCCCTGATATTGTCACATGCCAATCTGGCAATGCCCATGTGCTCACAGTAGGAATGGGGAATGATGTTTCTCCCACAATACCTAAGGCGCTGTACCAGGAAGATGAATGGAAGGCAGATGATAAAACTCCTGACCACAGCTGCCAGGCCCATGTTCCCGGTGACTGACGAGGTTAAGATTGTGGTGTATCTCAGAGGGTGACAGATGGCCACATAGCAGTCAAATGCCATGGCCAGGAGAATAGCAGATTCTGCCACAAAGATGAAATGTACGAAGAACATCTGGGACACGCAGCCACCAAAGGATATACCCATGGACTGGAACCAGAAGATGGCCAGCATCTTGGGTGCTGTGGCTGTGGAGAGCAGGACATCTGCTGAGGCCAGCATGGAAAGGAAGATATACATGGGCTCATGGAGGCTGCGCTCAGTCACAATCATGAAGATCAAGAACACATTGCCTACGACAGCCAACACATACATCCAACAGATAGGGATGGAGATCCAGGTGTGAGAATCTTCCAGCCCTGGGATTGCAGTCAGGACATACCACACATCCTGGGGACTGGTGTGATTGTAAGAGGAAGGAGGCATCTGTGGCAGCATATTCCACAACTCGTGCCTGAATAAAAACCACAGGGCTGACTGAGGTTTGAGAAGCACCACCGTAGGCTGAATGACGTCTGATCAGATTTTCCGCCCCCCAATATACTCTTCTCTGTGGAAGAACAGGGAAATGTAATAACTAGCCTAAAATTGCACACTGGCTTTTTTCATAGAAGAATTAAAACATATCTTGAAAAAAATGTTAAAATTTAATAAGTGCTTAATATGTCTCATAGTACTTTCCAAATATAGCTCATTAAATCTTCACAATAAACTATTGAAAAGACATTTACAATAATCCTTGACATGGATACTACTATTATTCCTATAGATGAAAAAAATCCCACAGACTTTCAGCCTCTTGACCTAGATCTCATTAAGATTCAGAGTCAAACAGCATAAATTTGAAAGATCTGATCTCAGCCACCATCCAATATTGACTATAGAAATAAAACTATACACAAAAATATGTCATCACAGTTTTCACTGGTGATGTCCCTGAGTAAAATAGATACATGTGAAATTGGTCAAGAAAGGGACAAAGGGAGTAAATTAGTTATATGAAAATAATTTTCAAGCAATATATACACCTAGGCCCACTTCAGCATTCATTGACCACTGAACTGATGCTAAAGCCTGTGCTGGGCATTGAGGGTCCCCAGGTGAGTTAACTGATTCTGGTCTGCTAATCGACACGATTCCTAAAATTGTAGGATGAACACTAAAAAGCTAAAGTATAAGGGCGCCTGGGTGGCACAGCGGTTAAGCGTCTGCCTTCAGCTCAGGGCGTGATCCCGGCGTTATGGGATCGAGCCCCACATCAGGCTCCTCCTCTATGAGCCTGCTTCTTCCTCTCCCACTCCCGCTGCTTGTGTTCCCTCTCTCGCTGGCTGTCTCTACCTCTGTCGAATAAATAAATAAAATCTTTAAAAAATAAATAAATAAATAAATAAATAAATAAATAAATAAATAAAAACCTAAAGTATATACAATGTCAAACTCAGATTCTTAAATGGATATGCCCTGCAGGTGGTAAGGAAAAAATATTCTCTCCCTTATGGGTCACTGATTAAAAATTAGACAACGCATTTATTATTTCAAAATACCCCCACAGCAGCAAATATTAATGTTTCACATTATGAGGTAGAGGTCCACAGTCCTTCAATAAAAGGGAGGGAGGGTAATTTACTGGCTACTCTTTTTCTGTAGTTCCAAAAGAATGTGGATACAAGCAGGAGAGATGTTGGGTGAAAAGCGGCCTAGGAGATGTAACATTTGAGTGGAATGTGCGTGTGCGTATACATATTAACACTCACATATAGAGGAGGATAGAGACCTGGATCCCAGCAAGTGGGTGGCAAGTGGCTTCCATCCTCCCCCAATCCCCATCCTCAAAGAAAAGCTAGCTGAATGGATTTGCTGAAAAGGAACATGGACTGAAAGGATGTTTGCCTTTTCATCCCTTGATTGCACCAGAGTTAGGATCATTATATAGCATCATCTTACTACATTTATCTTTTTTTATTATTATTAAATGGTCAATATTCTGGCTCTTCATTGCATAGGATTGAAATGTTTGGACTCCATTTTTTTTCTTTTTTAATTGAAGTGTAATTTATATACAATGCTGCATTAACTTCATGTGTTTCACACCATGTTCGGACAAGTCTATATTTTAGGTAATACTCGCCACAAGGGTACTTCTCATATGTCACCGTGAAACGCCATTACAATACCACTGACTATATTCCCTATACTTGCCTTTTATTCTTGAGACTTATTAACTCCACAACTGGAAGTTTCTATGTCCCACTTGCCTTCACACATTTTACCCATCCTCTGTCCCCCTGTCCCTCTGGAAACCAATAGTTCGTTCTCAATAGTCAATTGAACCCCATGTTCTGAGTTATAATTTAGAATATATAATATGTAAATGGTCAGTTACCCCATTAGCCCTCTCCTTAAGTTGATAGGTGATTCTTTAAAAAAACTGTAATAAAATGTTGAGATGCTTAAATCTCTGGATCTCCTTTGATTCCGTATATCAATTGTGTAACCATTTCACATATAGCTAAAATTATTTGTTGGAAATTTCTTTAAAATGGGATTGCGGGGTGCCGAGGGTGAGAGAAAAGATGAATGTGGGAATATGCCTAACCCAGACCTATGCCAGAAGCACGTATGTGAGTCAAGTCCAGCTATGGGGAGGGGGTGTATAGTGAGCGGGGCTTCATAAGGACATCAGAGATGGGGGAGAGGAGAGTCTAAGTGTTGAAAGAAACACAGAAACGGAGGTCGAAGAGATATAAAACAAATTTTGTAGATGTTCTTCTGACCTCTTGGGACACCAGGAATCGGGTTGATTTTATTTGGTTTCATTTTGGCATAGCATTATCACCTGCAGCTACCTAACTAATAGCTCTGGGGCTCCCTGACCATTTCTTTATAATATTCTTATTGGCCTGTTCTGACTGAATCATGAATATATGCACGGAGGCAGCTTGTGGCTAATAGGGACAGTGTAAGTCTGGGGTCCACAGACTGGATTTTAATACTAAGTCATACTCTGACTGCATTACCATTAGAAATTACATAATTTGAAGCTTAGTTTTCACATAAAAATACTTAAAATAAACATCAATTGCAAATGTGAGTCAGTTCTGAATTTAGTTTTTTAGGATGGTTGCTACATAAATCAGACACATTTTTATTCCACCCACAGATGAAATCTGGGCACTCCAACATTGCCATCATTAAGACCAAAAGCATTGTTACTGTGAGCTAAGTTCAGTTTTTTGGACTGCAGGCTTATATCCCCTGGGCAGAGATTGAACTGGGTTAGAGTAGCCACACAGGACAAGACTTACTTTCGCATGTTAGACACATGAGACCAACTGTAATTCTCACCCCAGTTCTGTCATGTGACGTTTATAGGGTGCAGGCGACGCAGCACGGTGAACTTAGGGGGCTTAGAAATGGAGCTTTATTCTTGCCCCAGCACCAGGGTGACATCCTTGTTGTATAGGGAGGGGAGTCCAAATCTGAGCCGCAGCTGCTTCCTCTGGGCTGAGCCCAGCACCTGCTATCTGGTGAATACCCAGGAAACTCTATGGAAGAAGTGCGTGCCTGGGTTTGTGTACACGCACGTGTACACGGCCTTTCACTGCTAGGCTTGTTTATCCCCTGAACCTTATTCTTATTACTGGAACTGATTATAAATTCACTGCATTTATGCCCAATTCAGAGCCACATAGCAAAGGTGAACAACCAGTGCATAAATATACTCAGAAAGAAAAAAATACATTTGTGCTCTTTGCAGATGACCCATTTAGGAAAAGAGCCCAAAGAGTCACTACAATTGCCCGGCAGTCCGATCCACAGCCACACACAGCACCTCGGAGGTCAGGGTGAGAGAATGCAGGATGATCAAGTTCTAGGAACACTGAGCAGCTTCTGTGGTTTCCTGAGATTTCCTTCCTTTCCTTTCCCTTCCCTTCCTTTCCTTTCCCTTCCTTTCCTGTACTTTTTTTTCCCTGGTGTCTTTTTCTATATGTCCTTGCTGAGCAAATTTCAGCTTCTTACCTGTATTTTCTAGGATCCTGAAGATCTAGAAACATCTTCAGGAAATGTGGAGCTGGCTATTTATATGTCCTCTGGGCATCTCTTGGGCCCAAGATCCTCAGTCCCCAGAGGACGGAGCTTGACTCACTCGTGGGAGCAGAGGCATCACAGCTAACTTCGGGGAGAAGCGCCCCCACATGCTCTCCAGGTACCGCCTGTGCAGCTCGTCCTCTGCACAGCACTCGCACACCCAGATTAACACACACTTGCCGTTAAACATGCACATCTCCTTCTTGTGGCAGAGACTCCTGCTACTGCGGGCACGGCCTGTTCCCACGGAGGCATCTGCAAATGGAGATGGTCAAGGCCACATGGGGAAGCACTGTATGCTTTCTAGAAGGCTGCATCCTGGGTTCCTATACACCTTGACAATTTAAGGCTCCTTGGCTTTGTCTCTCTTCCACTGGTCACACGGTAGAATAAGCATCTGAAGGGTCAAAAATGCCATTAGCTGCTATAGAGATCTTCATTTGGAATTTTTAAATTTAAACTCAATTTAGACAAAATAGAGTACATCGTTAGTTTCAGATGTAGTGTTCCTTAATATCCATCTTCCAGTTTATTTCGATTTTTATGTGGATTTTTATGTTCTCTGCCTGAACTTTTTTTTTCTTTTTCTTTTTCATTTTAAATATTCTCTGTCTTAGCATAATCTCCTCCAGTCCTGTCCATGTTTTTGCAAATGCTAAGTGAAATAAGCCAAGCAGAGAAAGATAATTATCATATGGTTTCACTCATTTATGGAACATAAGAAATAACAGGAAGATCCTTAGGAGAATGAAGGGAAGAATGAAGGGGGGACAAACAGAGGGGGAATGAACCATGAGAGGCTATGGACTCTGGGAAACAAACTGAGGGCTTCAGAGGGGAGGGGGGTGGGGGAATGGGATAGGCCTGTGATGGGTAGTAAGGAGGGCACGTATTGCATGGTGCACTGGGTGTTATATGGAAACAATGAATCATGGAACATTACATCAAAAACTAAGGATGTACTGCATGGTGACTAACATAACATAATAAGAAATTATTATTAAAAAAATAAACTTTCTCAGTCTTTATAACTTTCTCTAAATGCACTGAGATGATCTGGGTATTTGGCAAAGGTCATAATTATAATCTTAGTTTCAGTTTGTTTTATTTTTTGGTTTTGCTTTTTTGACTCTTCAGAGAATCCTTTCCTACATGTGTAAAACCTTTTTGTCTTTTTTCTATCAATCATCTTTACGCTACTTTTTTTTCTTTCTTGATTATGATTCTTTCTCAATTCCTATTACAGTATTTTTACCAACCTCTCTTGGACACGGTGGAAGGTAATCGGAGACGCAGAGCGGTACAGTCTGAGTGGAGCATGCCTCCACTATCATCCACAGGGGACCCTGGTCTCCTCCCCTTGAACCTGGATGATAGTTGTTTTGACCAAATAAAGGAGATGGAATGATGGCCATGTTCTCAGGTTACCGAGCCACAGTAGTAAGCCTGGCAACTTTGACCTTGTTTCTTTTCTAAGCCAGCCACCCATGTTAGGAATCAGGCCACACTGGGGTTATACCAATAATGTGAAGAACGTGTCCCCATGCGGAGAGTATGACCATGTGGGTGAGCACAAAGGCACCAGGCAAGGGATGGAACCTGTGGACCTTTCGGTTCAGTGGTGTTCCTCGCCAAATGCTGCCCACTGAGTGACCACAGCCCTGCCTTGAAGAGACAGAACCACACAGTCAAGCCTTACCTGGATCGTTCACCCACAGAATTGTGAGAAAGGATAAATCGTTGTCCAGGCACTAAGTTTTGGGGTGGTCTGTTACACAGCAGAAAACAATGAAAATATAGTAGCTATTTCTGACATGATTTTGTATTTTTCTTTCTATCCTGACTTCAGAAAGTTCTTAAATCGCATCATCTATTTCTTGTCTATTTCTGTTTTGTTTTCTATTTTTTTTATTTTCTTCCCATATCTACAAATTATTCCTAAAGATAGATTGGAGAGATGTATTATACGTTCTCTATGACACATGTGTTTGTAATTGTGTGTATGTGTTTTCAGGTAGGGGAGAAACTTTCCATGCAATGATATTGGCAGAAACATTTTCATTTTAACCATATATTTTGTATAGAAACTCTACATTGGAAATGTCTCTTGGTTTCCTGGAATGTCAAACACAGTCCTATATAGAAGTATCTGGGATTTAAGTAATGTAAGGTGCTTTACAAGTTTATCATCTGCTTTAACTGACACCAGTTTCTTTTTTTTTTTTAAGATAGATTTATTTATTTGTTTATTTGTTTACTTATTTATTTATTATTTATTTGAGAGAGAGGGAGAGAGGGAGCACATGAGCAGGGGAGGAACAAAGGGAGAAGGAGGCAGAATCTTCGAGCATACTTCCTGCTGAGTACAGAACCCAACTCAGGGCTCCATCTCAACCCTGAGATCATGACCTCAGCCGAAATCAAGATCCAGATGCTTAATGGACTACGCCACCCAGGCGCCTCAACACCCGTTTCTCTCATTGTGTTTCCTGCCACACAATCAACACTGTCTTCAGACTGTTTTCAAGACTATTTCCCTGCACTTTCAACTCTTCCTTTCATTCCCCCTCTTGAGGAATGTCTGACTCAAAAGGCCTCAGACCTGTTCTCACTATTTTACACCATGGTGGGGGGGGACTCTCATTTTTGGCATGTGTGTTGGGCTCCTGGTGTTTTCCGTGTTTCACTAACACTAAGCTACTGTTCTTTCCCTAGACAGTCTTTTTCTGCTGAGGCTTCTGGTGCTGGCTCTCAAAGTTTGATTTTGTTTATTTCCCCACATGTGAAAATGTGGGTGGTCATGTTTTCTTTTCTTGTTGTTCTTCATAGGTTGAGGGAGGGAAAGAAGTCTGTGGACATAGTCACATGGAAGTGACTACCATTAGCATCAGGAGCCCAGTACCTTCCCCCAACATTCTGAAGGGATTTTACGCTATCTTCAGATTTCTTCCTTGCTGTGGTCATTCGCAGTGCAGTTCTGGTGTCCAGGTCTTCAGGCATTGGCTGTTTGTTACTGCCTTTTTCATTTTTCTTTCACAGCTACTAATGTGTCCTCTTGACTTGCATTTTATATTGAAATTTAATGATTGCATGTCTGATTTTGTTAAACAATTGAACCAGTATTGATGCATTATTATTTTTTATTTTTTTATAATAATATTTTTGTATTATATTATGTTAGTCACCATATAGTACATCCCTGGTTTTTGATGTAAAGTTCCATGATTCGTAAGTTTGATGCATTATTATTAACCAAAGACCACAGTTTTATTAGGGATCACTCTTTCTGTCCACAGTTCTGTGCTTCTGACAAGTACCTGTTTTCTCCCCGCTATCCAGAAGCGGAGCATTCTTATAGAACCTTTCCATAGCCATAATGGCACCGAGCAAAGAAACAATTACCATCAAGTCACATGGAAAATTTTTTGAGCATTCTCAGAACCCCGAAATAACTGCTTTTACGGTTTTCTGATACCTTAGGACATACCTTGCTAACAGATGCAGAAAATCAATTGGGATAAAACGCAGATGCTCACAGAGAGAGTTCAAACTATGTGGTTTTGATACGGTGATGAGGAGAGTGTTTCCCGGGGAAGGAGCTCCGTGTGGCTGCTCTCACTGCCTCTGTAATGAATGGCTCCATGCAAAACACACACTAAAAGCTAGTTTTGATTTTAACCTTTTTGGTAAAAGTGAAAATACTCTTCAGATTTCTTTCAGGTATTGAAAACAGCTACTAATCTAGGTCTTTCATAAGAGCTAAACGGCATAACTTGAACTTTCGAGAACTAGGGGTTACCTGTACATAATGTCACAAACCCACCATTAGAGTATCATAGGGAACACTTTCACTGGCCTAAAAATTCCCTGTGCTCAACCCATCCGTGTGTCCTTCCCTCTTCCTGAACCCCTGGCTACACTGATCTTTATGCTATTTCTGTAGTTTTGCCCTTTCTGGAATGTCATGTCCTTGCAGTCATATAACAATGTAGCCTTTTCAGGATGGCTTCGTTCACATAGAAATAAGCATTGAAGGTTCTTCCATGTCTTTTCATAGCTTGAGAGTTCTCTCTCTTTCTTTAGTCAACGAATAACATTACATTTTATGGAACTACCACGGTTTGTTGATCCATTCATCTGAAGTATTTCCAATTTGGGGCAATTAGAAAGAAACCTGATATACAGATTCATGTGCATGTCGTGGTGTGGACATATGTCTTCAACTCATTGGGTCAAATATCTGGGAGTGCAAGACCACATGGTAAGAGTATATTTAGTTCTGTGAGAAACTGCTAGACTCTTCCAGAAATGCTGTATTTTGCATTTCACCAGCAAGGACTGAGAGTTCCTGTGACTCTCCATCCTCACCAGTGTTTGGTGTTGTCAGTGTTTTAGGTTTTAGCCGTTCTAACAGGTGTGTAGGGGTATCTCATTGTCGTTTTACTTAGTCATATCTTCATGGCAAATGATTTGAGCATCTTTTCATGTGCTTATTGCTACTTGCATGTCTTTTTTTTGGGGAAATATCTTTTCAGATCTTTTGCCCAATTTTTAACTGACTTCTTTATTTCCTTGTTGTGGGGTTTTAAAAATTCTTTGTATATTTGGTGAAATATGTATGTTGCTAATATTTTCTGCCAGTCGATGGCTTACTTTTCATTTCCTTAACTTACTATAAAATTATATTATTTTTTTTTCCCTTCTGGGTGCTTGTGGTTACTCTCAACTTGGACTTTTGTCATTTTGTTCTGGACAAAATATCTTTATAATTTTCTAATAAATTCCTAATCCTAATACATCCCATCTACATTTTCTCTTCCTTGAGTTTCTAGAACACCTACTGGTGATATTGTTGATGTTCTTGGATTAACCCTGTTTTATTTTTCCTTCCAGTCCCCATATTTAATACTTGTCCTTTTGTTCTGCTTTCTTAAATCTATCTTCTGAGAGTTCTGCTGCTTCTTTAATCTCTCATATTGTTGTTGAACTTAAAAATTATCTTTTGTGTTGGCTATGTATTTCTTTCTTTCTTTCTTTTTTTTTTTAGATTTTATTTATTTATTTGACAGAGATAGAGACAGCCAGCAAGAGAGGGAACACAAGCAGGGGAAGTGGGAGAGGAAGAAGCAGGCTCATAGCGGAGGAGCCTGATGTGGGGCTCGATCCCATAACACCGGGATCACGCCCTGAGCCGAAGGCAGACGCTTAACCGCTGTGCCACCCAGGCGCCCCATGGCTATGTATTTCTTATTAATAATATACTGTTCTTCTATCAAGGAGCTAGTATGATGAAGTATTTCACTAGGAGTATTAATTAGGGGTTTTTTTATTTTTAATTTTTATTCACTGCATTGAGTAAGCTCTGCTCCACCCCATTAATTTTCTTTTTTAAAATTAATTTAGAATATGTGTTTCTTGTAAAGGTAGATTTAATCTCACCCTGGGTATGTATTTGGCTGTCCATTTGCATTCAATATTCAATACGTATTATTTTACACAATCCCTCTCTTATATGACCCCTCATTCCTAGCATCTTTTCTACCCACTGCCCTTTTCTCCAGATCATAGTTGATTCTGTCTCTACTGAGACCAATCATTTTGCTGGAAATGAAACAGATATTTTCTGGATTCTTCAGTTTGGAAACCTGACACACACCTTCACCTTTTCCACCATCCTCACTGCCACCGCTCACCAATGCTTGATATGAAATTCCTGTGCTTGTCCGGAATTATCATGCAGAGACCAGTTTTCTCCTTATGGGTATCTTCTGTGGGCAGCTGGGTCTCAGAGTTATCTATCTCATTTTTCCTTCTGGGAATATCTTAATGTTCCATATTTATACAACTTGTTTAAACATACACTGCTACCATTTCACAATGTCTGTGTGTGCACCATGGATTTAGTGAACTTTAGAAAATAACAGAAATAAAAACGTACATTCAATCTTCTGGGTTTACCTGTAAATTGACACTCTCATATTCCTTCATTATATTCTTAAATTTGCATTTTATTATTAAATGAAACACCGAGAGGTACATATGTAGATACACCTTGGCTACTTACCACAACCTTGACAAAACCTAATAAGCAACAGCCTGACCAGTAAGAGAGCACTGCCAGCACCCCCAAAGCCAATATAGATTCTGATTCCATAGGGCTGGACTAGAGCTCTAGAATACACCTCTTCTAAAAGCTCCCAGATGGTGCTGAGGCTGCAAGACCAGAAACCGCACTTCCAGTAGAAAAGCCTTAGGACACCTAGTTCCACAGCAAAGGGATTCTGCACTGGATCGGTATTATACTTATTTTTATTTTTTATAATAATTTTTTATTATATTATCTTAGACACCATACAGTACATCCCTGGTTTCTGATGCAAAGTTTGATGATTCATTAGTTGTGTATAACACCCAGTGCACCGTGCAATACGTGCCCTCCTTAATACCCATCACCAGCCTATCCCATTCCCCCATCCCCTCCCCTCTGAAGCCCTCAGTTTGTTTCCCAGGGTCCATAGTTTCTCATGGTTCATTACCCCTTCTGTTTACCCCCCCTTTCTTCTTCCCTTTCTTTTCGTACCAATCTTCCTACTTCTTATTTTTAAATGTCTAGGAGAGTATTCTCAGAACATGGGACTATTTCCGTTACTCGTTAGGAGGTCTCTATTCATTCCTCTACTACAGTCTCCCTCTTTGAAGTAGTGTTCCCAAATATCCTAGGAAACAGAGACACAGCATCAGGTAGAAAATCGTCTAAGTCTGTTCAACAGTAAAGTTCTGAGAGACGTAAGAATATTGGGAGGTATGGTATACAGTAAGCATCAGCCTGCGGACTTATTACCAGCGGATTATGTTCACTAAAAACATGTTCCCGCACTTCTAAGAGTCACTAATTTCTCCCTTTCTGGACCCTAGCTTTCTGGTGTGAGAACAAAATGATTACCAACAGAGTCTCGACTGTCTGTTTTCCCACATCTTGCTTTGGTCACCTCATGCAACAAACATCCTTTAGCTCTCTCCTTATTAGTTGTGACTTTAGTTAAGGGAGCCGTGGACCATGATATGACAGACTTCCTGTAACAACATCAACACAAAGGGAATGAGTTTTTCCCCAAACTCCCTGTGGCTGTTTCAACAGTGTTTCCCATCTGCGCTGGGTGGCAGCCTTGCAAGTTTAGCATGACGTCTGGTCAGCTCCTAATAGGTTGCCATTTCTCACTGGCTCTTTAGTCCACCACATTGACAAAGGCCCCAAGTGACTGCCTATTCTTAGAAAGCAAGTTCATATTCCTTACAGGTTGGCTTTCTGGAAGTAATGGAGGAACATCTCTGTCTTGTTTCTAAAAAGGCTGCAACGTGCCAGATAGTGCTTTTAACACCTGTGCTGGGTCTCTCAGTTCTCAATGTCAGGACCTGGGCTGATGATTCTAAAATTGCCTTTCCTCCTAAGAAGGCGTGTACTTGACTTTATGTTCGTGCTCCAAGGTAGAGGCCTATGGAAATCAAACATTCCTAACCTGTTCTTTTCTGTGTAAGACCCAGTAATTAGGAGATGTATTTTCTTCAGCTTCCTTCACTCATTTTCCTTCCTTTGTTCCCCTTCCACTGGGTTGTGGATTTTAAGCACTGAAGTTTTTCACATGTCTCATCATGATAGTACAAACACAGTGCTGAAGCTACCTGTGATTTCTGAGTGTGTACCAGATATTTTCACGCCCACTGTTCAAGCCGTTCTTTCCAACTATTTTGGTCCATATTCTTCAAGTTGCCATAATCGGAGGTACGGATACTCAGAGCATCTGTATGAGTACCAAGTCCTCAAGAGAACCCTCCCACTCACGAAAGGAAACATGACTCTCCAGCCCATGACTCAGGTGTGTTACATATGTCACTATGCCCTTAACTCTACGTAAGTTCATGTCGGTACTTCCAGCGTGCCTGACCAGGGCAGGACATATCCCACTCCCACAGATGCCTCCCTGCTTCCCCAAGATTGAGTCAGTGCTGAGGAGAGGTGATGATGCAGTGTCAAGACCTTGAAGGGAAGCTTGTCTAGCCACTGAGGGACATGTGCCCAGACATGGTCTGTGAGGCACAATATGACCTCCGAAGTTTCAGCAGCTAACTGCTGCTTTCCTGCTATCACTTGGACATATGACTCTTGTCAACCTGTCATGTCCGAAGATGCTTTGTTCTGTCCAGGAACTATTTCCCCACTTTTAAGCTGCTGGAAACTAGAGCCTACACTTTCACTTTCTACACTGACATCTTAATTGAAGGGAACAGCAAAAAGGAGGGCAAGATAGAAACACAGGGTTTTAAATGCAAATTTAAAATACATAGGTTTTAAAAACTAAAATAATAAAATAAAATAAAACACATATGTTTAGGTTCAAATCTAAAAAATATTAAGAAATACTTGCCTCTTTGCTGGAAAATTGCTGTGATGCATTCAGTTGTTGAATGCTACTTAGCATTTCCTCCTTACGTTCCTTAGAGATTATAGGAATATTAAACCAATTTCCCCCTGTATCTCTGCACAGATTCCTGATTTCTTTCTTGCTTCCCTTCTTTTAAAAATTGAACTAAATTTTCTAAATTACTTTGAAGGGAACCTGTTTCTACTTTTTTTTTTTGCCTCAGAATCAATCATAAACATAAAATTTCATCACTCAGAATAGTTTACTCTTTAGATAAAAAAGCAAAGAATTTAGAACAAAATCTCTTTCCAGCCCAATGACAATGGAGTCTACAAGTAAAATATAACAAGAGAGGATTCTGATTTTAAGGAGACTGGGTGAAAATTGAATCCAAAGTCAATTCTATTATATGTCCTCTTTATACACTATACCTGCACTGTCCAATAGAGTAGCGACTGCATTGTCCAAGACAATGTCCTCTTAACATTTAAATATAAATTAGCTGTAATTAATAAGAATTGAAAATGCACTTGCCCAGTTATACTATCTACATTTCAAGTGCTCAATCGACATATGTAGCTATACTTCTATGTTGGTTTTTATTTTTCTATATTATAGAACATCTCCATCATATTAGAAAAATTCTACTGGACATTTCTGGTTCGTAGAGTTATCACAACATGACCATGAGGTGGGCAGTTTCCCCATTTTGAAGATTAATTAACTGAATCTCAGAATTAAAAATCTCCAAGTTACCCACTTTTGTAAATGAAACCTAGGATTTGTATCCAGCATTGTTTCAATGCAAATAAAGTGCTTGATTTCCATATTGGGCACATTATCTCATTTTATCCTTTCTTGACTATACTAATGGGAGGGACATATTATGTCTTCTCCAACACAAATCCACAGTTGGTAGAAAATGTATGAAATGTTTCCATTGGGCTCTCCCACCTCCAGCCCTAAGAATGATTCACTTGCAAAACATAGGTTAAAAAGGTACTTGTTCGTAGGTGATTCTCTGGATTTATGCTTAAATGTGTTATAAAATCAAGAATCATAGACTCTGGGCTAACGCTCTAATCCCAATAAAGTTGGGATTACATAGTGTGTGTTTATTATTGTTGCTGTTTTGTTCTTTAAAGGACCCGAACATCTCAATATATTTTCAGAGAAAAGAGTCTGAGCATTCTACTCCGAATCCGCTGGGTCTCGATGCTGTAGATGATGGGGTTCATCAAAGGCGGGAAAAGGAAGTAGATGTTGCCCATAAGTACATGGATCACGGGGGAGAGATGCGTGCCGGATCGGTGCACCATTGTGAGGCTAATGGTAGGGAGGCAGAACACCAGAACAGCACGCATGTGGGAGACGCAGGTCTGAAATGATTGATGCCGCTCCTTCTGAGAGGCAATTGCCAGGACTGCCCTAAGAATCAGGACATAGGAGTAAAGGATCAGAACAGCATCCAACAACAGTGTGCAAATGACCAGCACCAGGGCGTAGTAGCTATTAAATCTGATATCTGAGCACGCTAGGCGGAGAAGGTCCTGGTGCAGGCAGAATGAGTGACAGAGGATGTGGGAACGGCAGTAATGGAAAAATTTCAGATTGATGATGGGGGTGTAATAAAGAAGAAACTCCTAGCTACTATACTGAGCCCAATTTTGAAAATCCTGGAACTAGTCAGAATGGAGGAATAACGCAGTGGATGGCAAATAGCGATATACCTATCAAAGGCCATAGTAAGGAGGACAGAGGACTCCATGAAGGACAGACCATGGATGAAGTAGGACTGGGCAATGCAGGAATCCAGGCTGATTTCTCGAATGAACCCCCACAGGATGCCCAGCACCGTGTGCACTGTGGACAGCCCCATGCACAGGTCAGTGAGGGCCAGCATGGCCAGGAAGTAGAACATGGGCTGGTGGAGGCTCGGCTCCATCCGGATCACATGCAGCACCATGCAATTGCCCAGAAGCACCATGGCATAGATGGTGGAGAAGGAAATGGAGATCCAGGGATATTGCTGCTCCAGGCCAGAAAATGCAGTGAGAACGAAGGAAGAAGAATTCACACCAGCGCTTCTCAAAGGGATCATTCTGCCACTGGGATACTTCTTCCAGGCAGTAAGAGGTGTTCTTCAAAGGAAATGCTCCCATTTCAGAGGAGTTAAGTGAAATTTCTAAGTAAGTAAAATTATGCTTAAAGTGAACTAAGTGTACTCAATATTAGCCGAGCAAGTCTGTTCTTTAGAGATATATTATCTGCGGTCTGGAAGACAACAGTGTCCTCCCGATGTCATTTCAGAACGATGATTCATCCACTGGCAGGTGCACAGCTGTCCTTCGAAGACACAAGTGAAAATGAATAGACTAGAGGAGGCAGCTAATTTCCAGAGAGTATATGTTGCCTGGAATATTTTCTCAGGGAAGATGGCAAAGGGCGTAGCTGTAAAATTGAGAGCTGAGGTTCTCAAAGTAATTATTAATTTATTCCCCTCTGATTCATTAAGCATTTAAAATGAAGGTAAGATTTAGCATTGAAGTATAAAAAATCTATGTAAGCAGTCACTGTGTGTTCATAATTTTCCATTTTCTGCTGTCTCCAAGTGAATTTTTCCTCCAAGAGCCCTTAGGAAAGATGTTTCTGTGTTGTTCCACTCCAAATGACACAGCAAACAATTACTTTTTTCTCTGCAGTGACAAGCAGAGAGGAACATTTATGTATGAGACCTTTAGCGATGAGGTCCCACGAGAGCTCTCATGCCAAGATGTTTAGCTCTCCCGTGCCCTTGTGACAGGGAGACTTGGGTTGAAGACTCTCATGTTCTGGCATCAGCCCAGTGTTCTCCACCCACTCATCCCCTCGTTGAATCAAAAGGTTCAGTATTCATTTAATATGCATTTATTGAAGGGGTGAGCAATTTTTTTTTCTCTCTTCCTTGCAATCTAGCATTCTAAAGACCAGAAAGAAGGCCAATGTGGCAAAGACCAGAATTTTAAATAGCCTCCTGGCAACAGCATAAATTGTCTTCTTCCCCACGATGTTTTCCTGCTTGGGGTTCTAGCCCCGTGAGTCATCATGAAAGGGTTAAAGGCTCTTAAGAGTGTAGGCAGGTGTTTTAAAGTCCATCGTGGCTTTTATATTTCATTTCATCCTTCCAACACGTTCGATTAGCTTCAGATTCCAGTTTCCTCTTGTGACCTATTCCCCATCTTTGTCTACTAGCCCACCAGGCAGTTCCTCAGGCTACCCCTCTTCTGAATGCATCCTCTATCCCTGTAGACCCCTCCTGGAATAACCTCTGTTATTTCTTGCCCTGGGCCCCTCTCCATGTGAAATAATTCAGCGCACTATTTTTATTTGTCTCCTTCCTTGAATGATTGAGGTCTTTACCTTTGGAAGAAAAATGTGTCCACCTTGAGCACTTCTTTTCTTCCTCAAAAGCACCATTTCTCTTTCATGAGATGTTTTTCCAGATGTTGTTTCTGCCTAAAGTGCTCTTTTCACAGGGATGGCCTTTCCCATCTTCTCCCTAACCTCTTCCTCCTCTTTGTAAAATAATCCTATAGTTTTCCACTGTAACTCAGCCATCACTTTTCAGGAAGCCCCTTACCTGAGACAGATTTTCTCCACATAGCAATTATTTTGGTAACATATATTTATCTTTATAAAACTTATTCAATTTATAATTTGACATTCGTGACCCTACGTAATTGACTAAGTTCTCTATTATATGCTGTTGTAAGCTCCCTGACAGGGGGGATAGTGTTAATTTTTATTCTGTATGGTAGGCTGAAATTCGCACCTCAAAGTCCTCACCTCTCTTGTGCTCAGATTCATATAGCTGCGTGTTTAATACAAAAATTCAGAGTAAAAGATAAAAAAGTTTGATTTCCCTCGGAAATCGATCCTTTCCAAATTTCCTCCTGATATCATAAAATGACTCTACCAATCACAGGATTGCTTAAGAAAAGTCTCAAAAGGCTTTCTTGATTCTTCTTTTTCCTTCCGTCTCCTGGTTATCAAATCCTTTCTCTCTTTCTATCATTTCCAGTCTCAAACATATCTACAACCTGTCCAATTCTCACGTATACACTATACGCTACCACTGTCTCGGTCCATAATATCGTTATCTCTTCCTTGCCTATTATAACAATTTACAGCTGGTTTTGATATTTTGCACTTGCCCCCTAAAGATGTACTCTCTCCCTAGAGAAACCACACTGCTTTTCTTTTCTTTTTTTAAAATTTTCCTTCTTTATTTATTTGAAAGACAGAGAGAGAGAGAAAGAGAGAGTGGGAGGAGCAAAGGGCAGAGGGACAAGCAGACTCCAAGCTGAGCCCAGAGCCCAAAGAGGGGTTTGATCCCAGGATCCTGTGATCATGACCTGAGCTGAAATCAAGTTGGATGCTTAACCAACTGAGCCACCCATGGGCCCCCAGACTGCTTTTTTAATAATATCTAATACACCACATAAATCCATGTTAAAACAGAACAAAACAAAAAACAAACCCAAAAACAAAAAGAAAAGAAAAAACAAAAATCACTAATGGATTTACACTGCTCTTAAAATAAAAAATAATTTATTAATCACGGCTGGAAAACTTTAAATGATCTGGCCCACCCACCTGTCTAGCTACATCAAGGGCACGGTTGCTATCTTTCTCTGCTCTCTGGGACTCCTTCCTTCCTCAAAACGAATTAAGAGACTTCCTGTCTCAGAGTCTTTGTTCTTGATCTTCTGTAGGCGTAGAATTATCTACTCCAGCTACTTGCACAAAACCTCCTTTCATCACTCAGGATTCTACCACTCTATGTGAAAGCACTTACCTTTTTTTCTTTGGTGAAGAAGTTCCGTGTAGCATCCTCAGAGGAATTTTTGTAACCCTATGAGTGCCAAACAACCTCTCCAATAAATTACTCTCATCAAAATACCCTGCTTTTTGTTTATGCCACTGATTGTATGCTGGTTTCCCATGAGATCTATTGGAAATTCAAGAAAACCAAGTGCCTTGTCTGGTTTTTGCTCACTGAAATGCAAAGGGAGGTTTAGTATGGAGTGGGCGTTTATCAAATAATTACTGAATCATTGGGATAATCCAAGAATTTGAGCTGTACAATTACAAAGGTATAAAAACGTTAAAGTAAATGCATTGAAAATATACTATGAAATCGAAACACTCAAATCTTAAAGTAACATATCTGATCCTAGTTGGCCACGTGCTACCTAACATTGTCCTCCTATGGAACGTTTATATGTTACATAAAACCGATGCTGCCTTAGGCATTTCTGCTGACCCTGGACGCAACACTCGGAATCCAGATATGAATCCCATCATCACAGCCTCTCACACATGGAGGTTTGGCCCTGCACTGATGACAAAAGATTTAAGCATTTGGGGAATATAGCCACACACTAAAAACCACATTCTTATTCAGGATTCTTCAGACTCGCCACAAAGGTTAACTAACAGTGCTGCCTGATAGAATAACAGCCTTTTAAAAATAAAAGTCAATAAATATTGGAGACTGTTTCTAAATTTGATTTTGAGGTAGGTATAGAATCAGGAGAGGACAGTGTTGATGAGGTGAGTAAATGAACATTTCAAGAGGAACGCAGTCACATATGTCGGATGCACAATATGGTCCATTTGTATCACAAGGAAAAAAAACATAGGACATCATTTCCCAAAAATCATGCTGTTGATGCCCCCTCCCAGTCAGTATGCATAGTATTTCTTAATGAATTTCTAGCAACCAGAATCATGCCCGCATGAAATATATCAGTAGTGAGGACACGCAGCAGTCATTTGGAGTCCAGGGCAGTGATGGGAGTCCGGCATTCACTCTGTGTACTTCGTCTGCAATGTGGATTTGGAAAGCATATGTGTGATCAAATTAAACAGATCATTCTCGCAGAGGAGTCTGCCTTACATCCTCCAATTCTAACTGACCTGCATGTTCTGGCATCTCTGTCTTTTCTTCTATTCTTCAGAAACAATCCTCTATGTGACTACTTGTTGCCTTTTGCAGAATACATAGGGTATTGACCAACAGTCCTTATTGACCTTAAAGAAAGAGAGGAGGAGTGTTGGCTCTAAAAGTCAGAGTCTTTATCATTATATTGAACAAAAAATATCTCTGTTTGCTAGAAGGGCCAGGTTTTTGCTAGTTTATGGGTATCATTACTTAATGACACCCACACACAACCTGCTTTGGACAAGAAATTGAACATCTCACTCTATCCCAGGTAGCTCTTCTAATGGTCCCATCTGGACACCACCAGGGGGCAGAAGCAGCCCATTGAATTTTCCCCTCTTCAGGATGAATACTCAGGTTCACTTTACAATTGGGTAAGTGCAAGTGAGGCCAAGCCCTTAGGAGTCCTGGCATGGCTGAAGAGATAAGAACCTTCTATAACACTAGTTAAAAAATGGTGTTCAGGGGTTTTCAGGATGTTAGCATTGGTGGTGTCTTTTTCACCACAAACCCAGTATAGGCTTAAAATCCCAGGTTACAGGAAGGGTTACTATTAATAATTTTTAAGTGTTCTCTTTATTAAGTATTACCGGTGCATCTAGTCTTGGTATGTATTTTCTTTATTACATTACACAAGATGTCTGTAAACACTCCTATCATGACTAAAATATTGAGAAATTATTATTCATAATTTAGAACCATGATAAAAAGTTCTATTACATGGTACATCTGTGTAACTGTAGTCATTTGTATCTAGAAGTCTCCATCAGGATTTGTATTGTTTGACTGCACTATGGCCTAAATGATCTCCATCAAGGAAATGTATGTTTTCTTACCTTTTCTACATTTCAAACAAAGTCAGACAATTAATATAAAAAACCAAACATAATAAGGTGTCAAACACTGAATGAAAGATGAAACGCAAGCAGAAAAGTATAGATGGGAAGTAAATCCCCCTTTAATGATACTAAAATAAGGAGCTAAAGCTTTGAGGATAAATACTTAAAGTGTTACACAGATTTTCAACTGTCCCCTGAAAATTGCAGGCTAGGCCAAGACAATCTCTTTCAGTCCCCTCCTTTTCAAGATAGAGAAACTTGCAGGGTCTTTCTAGGAGATGCAGGACTGGGATACGTACCGCTAGGCTCCTGCTGTTCTCCAAGGCACTTGGATGGCTTCAGCATGGCCCCTAGAATCACCCTCTTCATTAGTGCTCTGTTCTCTCGTCCTCACTTGAGAAGAACAGCTTATTCAGCAATAAAAAGTGTACTGACATATTAAATCAGTAAGGCCTTCAGAAAGAGACCTAGAAAACCGCTGGATATGACATAAACTTAACAGTTACACCTAAAATTAAGATTCATTCATGGAAGTTTATGTCCATGATCATATTTATGTGTTTGACAGAAATGTTATTACTAATGAAATTTTGAATTCATATACTAGTGTTGATTTCCAGTTCCACCTTCCTCTACAGGAAGAGGCTATAAGGAGAAGTAAATTATTTCCTCTAATAGTTCCTGCTTCATCCCCAACAGAGAAAGCACCACTGCACAGTTCTTTGATTCTCTGTGTAATCTCCAATATCATCTACCTGGGATGGTATGTCCTTACTTCCTAGCCATTCCTTTGTCCTTCCTTAAGAGTCAGACTCCCAACACAGAAAGACAAACACCATATGATTTCACAAAACATGTGGAACTTAAGAAACAAAACAAAAAAAAGAAAGGGGAGGGGCACCTGGGTGGCTCAGCTGGTTAAGCCTTGGACTCTTGGTTTTGGCTAAGGTCGCGATGATGTCAGGGTTGTGGGACCGAGCCACACACTAGGCTCTGTCCTCAGTATTCAGTTGGCTTGAGATTGTCTTCCTGTCCCTCCCCTGCCCTTCTGCACCTCACCCAGCTCCTGTGCTCTCTTGCCCTCTTTCTAATGCATAAATAAATAAATAATAAACAAATAAAATCTTCAAAAAAAAAGAGCAAAGGGGAAAAATGAGAGAGAGAGAGACAAACTAAGAAACAGACTCTTAACTGTAGAGAGCAAACTGATGGTTACCAGAGAGGAGGTGGGTGGGGGATGGGTGAAACTGGTGATGGGGGTTAAGGAAGGCATTTGTCCTGAGGAGAACAGGGTGATGCATGGAAGTGTTGAAATCACTACATTGCACACCGGAAACTAGCATATATAGAACTGAAATTAAAATAAAAAATCTGGAAAAAATCAGACTCCCTAATTAAAAAAAAAAGAAAAGAAAAATAACTCTACAGACTGCTGCTTTCAGTTGAATTTCAGTGTTTCACTCTATTTGCTAACCCACATTCCATGCTACAGCTAGTACTTCTCTCCCCCCCACCCAAGAAACATAAAGCCACACTGCCTATAAATTCAAAAAAGTTAAACACTGTATCAAATTTCTCAGTAGGTACCTGTTCTTTGTTATAGCATTTATAATACTGTAGGGTTTTTTTTAATAACACTTGATGAATGAATAAAGTAGTAAATGGTGATGAAGCAGAAAAAGTAGTGATGTGTAACGAGGAATACTGGATTTCTGATGATGTTTATGTCTTAGTGGCCTAAATGACACTGGAAATGTTGAAAATTGAAGACTATGTCTCATCAGGTACATACAGTATTTTGTTTTTCTGTTTGAGTTTTTTGTTGTTGGTGGTGTTGTTCACGTAAAAATAAAAAAAAAGGATCCTCTCATTTGTTAAAGATGATTAGGATAGTACAGAAACAACAGAATCAACAACGTGTTACCAGTGAGTACCTGGACAATCAAACCAATGAGTCTTGGGTGCAATTACATTTGTTGAGAGATACATATTTGTGAATGCTACTGGAGACGGACACTTAAAAGAGAAGGTTCAATCGGGAAATAAAAAAGAAGACAAAAGGAAATGATATATGTTTACATTTTGCTCTATCTACATTTCTCATTCTCATTACCCAGTAGGTGTCTTGGGCTAGGATGTGACAACCATCTAACAGGCAGGCAAATTTCACGAAAGAATTAAATAGAAAACTCAGAAAACTGTTTTATTTAGTTTTGAGCGATTGTTACTTTGCATAGAGGGGAAGGCTGCAGGTGCTAATCACAGTGGATTTTAGGAACACAGCATCTTTATCACGTGAATGCGGATCTGCTTGGTCTTGGCACCATACACAAGTGGATTGAGAAATGGGGGGACCAGCAAGTAGAGGCTAGAAAAGAGGATATGGATATAAGGGGGAACATGAGCACCAAACCTATGTGTGAAGAAGGAGAAGAAGGCGAGGAGGTAGAGCTGGAGGAAGACACAGATGTGGGCGATGCAGGTGTTGAATGCTTTCCACCGAGCCTCCTTCTGGGGCAAACGAAAAACTGTGATAAATATCTGTATGTAGGACAATGTGATGAATATCAGATCAAACCCTGCAACAGCAAATGCCACAAACAAGCCATAGATTTTATTGACCCGCACATTTTCTGCAGCCAGCTTCACGATGGCCATATGCTCACAGTAGCAGTGGGAGATGATGGTTGTACGGTAAAATTGCAACCGGCACTTTATTAGTGCTAAAGATGGGGCTACCAGAATGGCAGCCCTGAGTGTTACCACAGCCCCTATTTGAGTGACCAGCGGGTAGGTGAAGATGGCAGTATATCTTAGGGGATAACAGATGGCCACATAACGGTCCAGAGCCATGGCCAGGAGGATACCAGACTCTGTGCACTGAAAAGTATGGATGAACCCCATTTGAAGCAAGCAGGAATCAAAATAAATCTCTGGTACTTGTAGCCAGAATACACCAAGCATCTTGGGCACAATGCTTGTGCCAAGTACAATATCTGTGACTCCAAGCATGCCTAGGAAAATGTACATGGGCTCATGGAGGCCAGACTCTGTGCACTGAAAAGTATGGATGAACCCCATTTGAAGCAAGCAGGAATCAAAATAAATCTCTGGTACTTGTAGCCAGCAGCACTGCACAGACTCTAGGCCTGGGATCCCTATTAGTGTCAACACAGAAGGCATGAAGACTGTCATGTTGGAGATGGACATATTATCTTTGGGTCTCCAGAAGCAAATGAAAGACGTATTCAGTCAGTGGTACTCTTCTTCTCTACTCCCTTTTTTATCCAAAGTCGTCATAGTGAGTCTCTCTGCTTCTGACCGAAGTCTAGGATCATATGAACTATCTCATGTATATTACTGATGGAAAAATACGGACCCATTGTCGCACATCACTGTATTGAGGGAGGACATCCCCAAGCACTGGTCCATAATAAGAGGTTATGTGCCTGGCAGGCCAAATGCATTAGAACCACCAGATCATCTGAGTAAGGGAATCAACTGGTGATCTGTCTGTTATGTCCTTCTGGTCCCACGGAAAACATAATTATACTTCTTTATTTTGCGTGGAAATTGTACATTAAACGGATTTTCAAAAATGACTCCCTATCCCAAATTGCAGCTAATTCCTAGTGCTCTATGTTGTTCCCCATTGTCTCTGAATCAGGAACTGTTAGCCTGGACCAGCAAATAGTCAAACTCTATCCAGAGTATTGCTATTAATGGCTCCTATGAAAGAGAAGAGAGATCAAACAACTCCACCCAAGAGCATAATACACTTACATATCTAAATCTGTCTGTATATTACATTACATATCTATATATGAATGGATGTTCTTTCAAAAGAAATTGAGATAGAGCTTGAGAAAAGATGACTCAAATCCATGTAATTTTTACAATCTGGATCGAAGTTGCATGTTGTCTTTTATATTATTAGTAAAACTGTATTTTATTTTGTCTCTATTACTAACATGGAATGCCTTAAAATGAGTTGTATACTTAAAATAGCAGAAATTCTGTAAAACACGTTGCAGAATAACCAGAGGCAAGAAATATCTAGGAGGCAAGGAAATCCAGAGCAAAAATATAGAGACAAGAGGAGCGATTCTTGCTGATTACAGGACATAGGTGAGTAGTAACGTAGCCAAAATAGAGGTTAGTTTCTAAGGTTTAAAGTGTTGATATTTACCATTAGCAAAAGATTGGTAAATTTAGGTTTGCTGATGTTTAAGAATATACACATCATTTAAATGGTCTGGTCATTTTGGAGTCAAGCATTAAAAATGAATAGAAAATAAAGGGGTGAAAACATAGTTTCTTTAATTGGAATCCAATCTAGAAGTAGAAATGGAAGACAGAGGGCAGAACTTAGGACACTAGAAATGATTCAGGAGAGGGCTGTAGAGCAAGTAATGATCATTTGACCACCACAATTCACTGATGAGTGAATTTCGTAAAGTCTTGGGCTCTTAGTCCCCATATTAGAGTTCTTCTCTGATAAAGTTCATTGCTTTGAAAAATTGCATATCTAGAATCATGAAATTCTCAAGTTATACAATAGAAAATTAGTTGCTATCCTTAGTAAAGAAGGTTCACTTATGTCATTCTTTCCTAGGCTCTCCAACACTATTGCTTTACGTCAGCAAGCTCATGATCACGTAACCATGTACTGAATGTCACCAAATATGCCAGTAAGTCAAGAACAGCTGTGGTTTATGCAGCTAAAACTCTAGGGAAGGATCATAGTCTGAGGGATCATTTATGAAAAAAGGCTGTATTCCGCCAACATGCATTTAGGATAGACTAGTCAGTCAGTCAGCTAAGGCCTGGGTTTCCACAGCTTTGCTCTCCGGTGCTTCATTCTACAAATCCATAGGTCACAGATTGTTTCTCAGAGGCTTGACTTTTCCCTTCCTCATAGTTAATCAGAATTAGAATAGGATGGGGCACCTGGGTGGCACAGCGGTTAAGCCTCTGCCTTCGGCTCAGGGCGTGATCCCGGCGTTATGGGATCGAGCCCCACATCAGGCTCCTCTGCTATGAGCCTGCTTCTTCCTCTCCCACTCCCCCTGCTTGTGTTCCCTCTCTCGCTGGCTGTCTCTATCTCTGTCAAATAAATAAATAAAATCTTTAAAAAAAAAAAAGAATTAGAATAGGAATCCTTCAGTAACTATCCCATTGTCTGACTTACTCAAGAGAAAGCAGCTGCCATGGGAGCATTACCTGACAGGTACACATGGTGGGAAGGCAGGTGGGAGAGAACATAAGTGAGTACAGGGCAGGTGGGAAGGAATGCTTATCATTGGAAAAGGGAGTAGAGAGATATCCTCAGTCTTCATAGCACTAGCCCTCATTGCTTACCTCTCATCCATCTTTCTTCCTCCTGAGATTCTGGTCTCATTCCCTGGTATCATGTGCTGGGCAGTGCCTCTTCTTTCTGTCTGCACTCTCACTAATAGCCCTCCTCAATGGCACGAACTCTGATCCATTTGCTGCTGGGGCCATTTCCAATATGTGGGCATCTCTGGGATAGCCTTTCCTGCTTTTCTTCTGTTCCTGCAAAACAAATTTGACTCTATTCTGTAAACGTCTGTCTGAGATCATGTTGGTGGGTTCATCCTCCCACAAAACTCACAGCAAGGTCTGTGTCATGCTGGGGCAGCAGCACAAATTTATTGAACTTGAATTGTAGAGGAAAGCAGCTGTCTGCCAATTAAAATGTCCCCCAGTGAATGTGGAGAAGGAAGAGTTCTGAATATGAACTGAGGGATTTCCTCACCACTAGCCCGGTCCCGGAGGGGCCCAGCTGCTCAGAATGATACCTTTTTGGGTCCACCCACAGCTCATGTCTCTGAAATCATTCCTGTAACTTGCAGAATCTCATTGCTCTTCTCTTTTCTCTTTCCCCACAGGGTAAATGTAGAGCAATGAATATACACCAGTTGTATTTTTGTGAGTTCAGTCCCTTTTCTGCTGTCCTCATTTGGAAAAACTTCAAAATATCACAGAGACGTGGGCATGTTCCTTTGCCATGAACTCTGGAAATATCCTTATGACCCTTCATTCCCTGAGGCACTTCTGGAAAGAACAGTCTGTATCCACAATAGCTGTTTATCACACATTTACTCTCATTCTCCTGCAGTCTCAGTTCTCAGATTTTTATTTTATTGTAGCTATTTTTGTAAATTTAGTAATATTCTTACAACGACCAGTTCAGATGTATGTTTCTAAATCCTACCACACAAATTTTAGGATGATTTGTTCCAACTCTGCGAAAAATGTTGTCGCTATTTTGATAGGGATTACATTCAATGTGTAGATTGCTCTGGGTAGCATAGACATTTTGCCAGTTTTATTCTTCCAATCCATGAGCAGGGAATAGCTTTCCATTTATTTCTGTCTTCTCAATTTCTTTCATATGTGTTCTGTAGTTTTTAGAGTACAGATCCTTTAACACTTTGGTTATGTTTATTCCTAGATATCATGGTTTTTGGCGCAATTGGAAATGGGGTTGACTCCTTCATTTCTCTTTCTTCTGTCTCATTGTTAGTGCATTATACGCAACTGAGTTCTGTGCATAGATTTTATATCCTGCCATGTCGCTGAATTCCTTTATGAGTTCTAGCAATTTTGGGTTGGAATCTTTTGGGTTTCACACATGAAGCATCTTGTCATCTAAGAAGAGTGAGAGTTTGACTTCTTTGCCAATTTAAATGCCTTTTACTTCTTTTTGTTGTCTGATTGCTGACGCTAGGACTTCTAGTACTGTGTTGAACATCAGTGGTGAGAGTGGGCGCCCCTGTCTTCTTCCTGACTTTAGGGGAAAAGTTCTCAGTTTTTCCCCATTGAGAATGATGTTTGCTGTGGGATTTCCATAGAAGGCTTTTGTGATATTGAGGTATGTTCCCTCTATCGATGTGGACGGAACTGGAATGTATTGTGACAAGCAAAATAAGTCAATCAGAGAAAGCCAAGGATCATATGGTTCACTCATATGTGGAATATAAAAAAACAGAGCTTTGAAAGATGGTCCTGACCATTTTTTTTTGCCTGTAGAATGGATAAACAACTTTTTCTCCCTTTATTGTAATACCAGGAAATACCTTCACAAACAGATCAATACCTATATGTCTTCCTTTTTTTAAATGAATTTTGTGGGGTTTTGTGGGGGATAGGTAATGAATCATCTTTTAAGATTAATCATTAAAATTTTTTCTCAAAAAATTGACAGGTGTTCATTATGTAGCATGCACCAATCTGGCAACCCACGTTTTTAGTAGCGTAAAATCAATTGCACCAGTTTCCTGCCCGTCTTTTATTTTAAGAAGGTGACAGTCATTAAGAGACTCATATTGCCAAATCACTGATAAATCATATGGAATACAGAATGAAGAAATTAATGTCTACCTATGAGGTCAATTGATTGGTAAAAACCATATCAAGGTTGTTCAATAGAGAAAGAATAGTCTACAAATAGTGCTGAAACAACTGGATTCCTGGCTAGGTTCATTTGGTGAGTTGGGTTCTTTAGTGACTCTGTTCATAAAAATTACCATCAGCAAAATAAAATTTATTTTTATTAAATGCCAAATACATCCTAAGCATATTTCATATAATTATCAAGCCAATAAAGAAGGTAATAAAATGATTCCATTTTACCAGTCGAAAACCAGTAGTTACACAAAAGATAATTTAATACAGTTAGTGTTGGACAAGCAAACAAGGATTTCTAATAACACAGGTTTTGGTAATTTTTTTTAACTTCTCAAATAGATTAACTTGCTGAAATTCAAGTGAATATATCATATATTTCAAGACAAAGTAATTATTCAAGATTCCGAGGATCAAGGAAACAGCCGTTCAACTCAATTTCATATATATATATAAAATTGAATATATGTCATGTAAATATGTTACATTATATATACATTAATCTGTATATATACACATGCATGACATATACATAATAAAAACAAAGATAAATTTGCAGAAGTTCAAAATATTGCCTCCAGGTTCATTTTTTGCTTTCTTCAAGTGTCAATAAGGTCAGATTTCACATTCTCATAGCATGTGCTAGGCCTTGAGGAAGAAAAGATTGTCAAAGTATTTTCTTGAATGAAACAATTAAGGTACAATCTGGAGACAAGCTTATAAAAAATTACATTTGGTGTGATTAGAGACATTTTAATGTAAGATTCTGTGTAAGCATCCCATGTAATCTTTTACTGCCTTTTAATTTCGGCCTGGGTATGACACTTTTCATCTTTTACTCCCTCCCTCAGTGAAGTCTCTGCTAACAGGATGCTTCATTTATATTTGGGCCTGAAGTCCCCAATTTATGGGGAAAAAGGTAGTGACTGTTAAGGTGTCTACGTGGTGTCAAATGGGTTAATATAATTTATTATTTGCTTTAATTCAGAATTATCTGCTCATACAATAAACCTATGCTCTGTGCCTATTCCATACAGTAGACTTTATATCAGTGAATCAGAAAATATCTCACTTTAGAACTCACATTTTAATTTACAAAAAAGGTGAAGATAATTATAGTTTAGTGGCTTCATGCTACTGGCCCAAGTGTTCCCTGATTGCAGTGGGAGTGTTTCATATTTCAGCAAAATTTTAAATGTCTGTATAAAAGCTCAAAANTTCTCAGTGTAAAAGCTCAACAACTCACCAGTCTCACTTCCCAGCTCCACCCAAAAGTTCCATTTGGGTTGAACCCTAATATATATTCCACTTTACTCACAGTTCAATCATCTTTGTTTTAGAATAAGTTAAAGTGCAAGATTACAGCTGGTCTAGGAGAATTGAGAATATCATTATATTTTTCAGAGTCTTATTGCTTTAGGAAAAATGCATTGGTACTTTGGCATTTACCGTCCTTTTAAGTGTATTGAGGATTTTTTTATGGATTTCATTTATCCCCATTACCCATTCAGATAGTGTGTGTGTGTGTATGTGTGTGTGTGTGTGTGTATGAGTCTGTGTGTTTTCTTCAGAAATATCCAGCATTAGGCAGGCATTAATCTTCATTTTAACAGCATGTGCTGATGCAGGAGAAAAGCCAAATTGCTCGGTCTTGGATCTGTTTGGTCTTAACCCCATAAATGATGGGGGTTAGCATAGGGGGCACCACCACATAGAGGTTGGTTACGAGGATGTGCACATAGTGAGGGATGGTTTTCTGCCCAAAACGATGGGTGAAAAATGAAAAGAATGCTGGGGCATAGAATATAAGGTTGACACAGATGTGCGAAGCACATGTGTTGAGGGCCTTGAGTCGGGCAGCCCAGGAAGGCATCAGAAACACCGTGCAAAGGATCATGCTGTACGGCATGATGATGAACACAACATCCAGTCCTGTAGACAGCAGGGCCACAGTCAGACCATAGATGATGTTCCCCCTGATATTGTCACATGCCAATCTGGCAATGCCCATGTGCTCACAGTAGGAATGGGGAATGATGTTTCTCCCACAGTACCTAAGGAGGTATACCAGGAAGACGAATGGGAGGCGGATGATAAAACACCTGACCACAGCTGCTAGGCCCATCTTCCTGGTGACTGACAAGGTTAAGTTTGTGGTGTATCTCAGAGGGTGACAATTGGCCACATAGCGGTCAAATGCCATGGCCAGGAGAATAGCAGATTCTGCCACAAAGATGAAATGTAGGAAGAACATCTGGGACATGCAGCAACCAAAGGATATATCCATGGACTGGAACCAGAGGATGGCCAGCATCTTGGGTGCTGTGGCCATGGAGAGCAGCACATCTCGGCACATCTGTCGAGGCCAGCATGGAAAGGAAGATACACATGGGCTCATGGAGGCTGCGCTCAGTCACAATCATGAAGATCAAGAACACATTGCCTACGACAGCCAACACATACATCCAACAGATAGGGATGGAGATCCAGGTGTGAGAATCTTCCAGCCCTGGGATTGCAGTCAGGACATACCACACATCCTGGGTACTGGTGTGATTGTAAGAGGAAGGAGGCATCTGTGGCACCGTATTCCATACCTAGTGCCTGAATAAAAACCACAGGGCTGACTGAGGTTTGAGAAGCACCACCGTAGGCTGAATGACGTCTGATCAGATTTTCCCTCCAATATGTTCTTCTCTGTGGAAGACCAGGGAAATGTATTAAGTAGCCAAAATTGTACTCTCACTCTGTCTATGGAAGAATTAAAATGTGTCTTGAGAAAAGTAGTTATCATTTAGTAAGTGCTTAATATATCTCATAGTACTTTCCAAATATAGCTCATCAAATATTCACAATAGACTGTTGAAAAGACCTTTACAATAATCCTTGACATGGATATTATTTTTATTCATATAGATGATAAAAATTCCAC
>NC_048225.1:57519662-57575264 GCF_002007445.2 Ailuropoda melanoleuca
GTGAAGATGATTATAGTTTAGTGGCTTCATGCTACTGGCCCAAGTGTTCCCTGATTGCAGTGGGAGTGTTTCATATTTCAGCAAAATTTTAATTCTCAGTGTAAAAGCTCAACAACTCACCAGTCTCACTTCCCAGCTCCACCCAAAAGTTCCATTTGGGTTGAACCCTAATATATATTCCACTTTACTCACAGTTCAATCATCTTTGTTTTAGAATAAGTTAAAGTGCAAGATTACAGCTGGTCTAGGAGAATTGAGAATATCATTATATTTTTCAGAGTCTTATTGCTTTAGGAAAAATGCATTGGTACTTTGGCATTTACCGTCCTTTTAAGTGTATTGAGGATTTTTTTATGGATTTCATTTATCCCCATTACCCATTCAGATAGTGTGTGTGTGTGTATGTGTGTGTGTGTGTGTGTATGAGTCTGTGTGTTTTCTTCAGAAATATCCAGCATTAGGCAGGCATTAATCTTCATTTTAACAGCATGTGCTGATGCAGGAGAAAAGCCAAATTGCTCGGTCTTGGATCTGTTTGGTCTTAACCCCATAAATGATGGGGGTTAGCATAGGGGGCACCACCACATAGAGGTTGGTTACGAGGATGTGCACATAGTGAGGGATGGTTTTCTGCCCAAAACGATGGGTGAAAAATGAAAAGAATGCTGGGGCATAGAATATAAGGTTGACACAGATGTGCGAAGCACATGTGTTGAGGGCCTTGAGTCGGGCAGCCCAGGAAGGCATCAGAAACACCGTGCAAAGGATCATGCTGTACGGCATGATGATGAACACAACATCCAGTCCTGTAGACAGCAGGGCCACAGTCAGACCATAGATGATGTTCCCCCTGATATTGTCACATGCCAATCTGGCAATGCCCATGTGCTCACAGTAGGAATGGGGAATGATGTTTCTCCCACAGTACCTAAGGAGGTATACCAGGAAGACGAATGGGAGGCGGATGATAAAACACCTGACCACAGCTGCTAGGCCCATCTTCCTGGTGACTGACAAGGTTAAGTTTGTGGTGTATCTCAGAGGGTGACAATTGGCCACATAGCGGTCAAATGCCATGGCCAGGAGAATAGCAGATTCTGCCACAAAGATGAAATGTAGGAAGAACATCTGGGACATGCAGCAACCAAAGGATATATCCATGGACTGGAACCAGAGGATGGCCAGCATCTTGGGTGCTGTGGCCATGGAGAGCAGCACATCTCGGCACATCTGTCGAGGCCAGCATGGAAAGGAAGATACACATGGGCTCATGGAGGCTGCGCTCAGTCACAATCATGAAGATCAAGAACACATTGCCTACGACAGCCAACACATACATCCAACAGATAGGGATGGAGATCCAGGTGTGAGAATCTTCCAGCCCTGGGATTGCAGTCAGGACATACCACACATCCTGGGGACTGGTGTGATTGTAAGAGGAAGGAGGCATCTGTGGCAGCATATTCCATACCTAGTGCCTGAATAAAAACCACAGGGCTGACTGAGGTTTGAGAAGCACCACCGTAGGCTGAATGACGTCTGATCAGATTTTCCCTCCAATATGTTCTTCTCTGTGGAAGACCAGGGAAATGTATTAAGTAGCCAAAATTGTACTCTCACTCTGTCTATGGAAGAATTAAAATGTGTCTTGAGAAAAGTAGTTATCATTTAGTAAGTGCTTAATATATCTCATAGTACTTTCCAAATATAGCTCATCAAATATTCACAATAGACTGTTGAAAAGACCTTTACAATAATCCTTGACATGGATATTATTTTTATTCATATAGATGATAAAAATTCCACAAACTTTCAGCTTCTTTTCCTAGATTCCATTGGATTCAGAGTCAAACAGCATAAATTTGAGAGATCTGATCTCAGCAACGATCCAATGCTTACTACAGAAGTAAAACTATATAGGAAAATATGTCATCAAATGACTGAATCATGAATATATGCATGGGGGCTGTGTGTGGCTAATAGGAACAGTGTAAGTCTGGGGTCCATAGATTGGATTTCAATACTAAGTCATACTCTGCCTACATTACCTTTAGCAGTTACATAATTTGAAGCTTAGTTTTCATATATAAAATACCTAAAATAAGCATCAATTGCAAATGTGAGTCAATTCTGATTTTAGTATTTTAGGATGGTTGCTAGATGAATCAGACACATTTTTATCCCAGCCACAGATGAAATCAGGGCACTTCCAACATTGCCATCATTAAGATCAAAAACATTGTTACTGTGAACTAAGTTCAGTTTTTTGGACAACAGGCTTATATCCCCTGGGCAGAGATTGAACTGGGTTAGAGTAGCCACACAGGACAAGACTTACTTTCGCATGTTAGACACATGAGACCAACTGTAATTCTCACCCCAGTTCTGTCATGTGACATTTATAGGGTGCAGGCGGCTCAGCACGGTGAACTTAGTGGGCTTAGAAATGGAGCTTTATTCTTGCCCCAGCACCAGGGTAACATCCTTGTTGTATAGGGAGGGGAGTCCAAATCTGAGCCGCAGCTGCTTCCTCTGGGCTGAGCCCAGCACCTGCTATCTGGTGAATACCCAGTAAACTCTATGGAAGAAGTGCGTGCATGGATTTGTGTACACGCACGTGTACATGGCCTTTCACTGCTAGGCTTGTTTATCCCCTGAGCCTTATTCTTATTACTGGAACTGATTATAAATTCACTGCATTTATGCCCAATTCAGAGCCACATAGCAAAGGTAAACAACCAGTGCATAAATATACTCAGAAAGAAAAAAATACATTTGTGCTCTTTGCAGAAGACCCATTTAGGAAAAGAGCCCAAAGAGTCACTACAATTGCCCAGCAGTCCGATCACAGCCACACACAGCACCTCGGAGGTCAGGGTGAGAGAATGCAGGATGATCAAGTTCTAGGAACACTGAGCAGCTTCTGTGGTTTCCTGAGATTTTCTTCCTTTCCATCCGTGTCCTTCCTTTCCTGTCCTCTCCTATCCTTTTCTTTATTTCTTTTTTTCTTTCTTTCTTCCTTTTTTTTTTTTTCAGGTGTCTTTTTCCACGTGTGCTTGCTGAACCAAGATCAGCTTCTTACCACTCTTTTCTAGGATCTTGAAGATGTTTAACTAGTTGAGAGGGAAAAAAGAACAGCCAGACGATGTTCACAACACGGTGAGGAAATGTGGAGCTGGCTATTTATACGTCCTCTGGGCATCTCTTGGGCCCAAGACCCTCCGTCCACAGAGGACTGATTCACTCGTGGGAGCAGAGGCGTCACAGCTAACTTCGGGGAGAAGCGCCCCCACATGCTCTCCAGGTACCGCGTGTGCAGCTTGTCCTCTGCACAGCACTCGCACACCCAGGTTAACACACACTTGCCGTTAAACATGCACGTCTCCTTCGTGTGGCAGAGACTCCTGCTAGTGCGTGCATGGCCTGTTCCCACGGAGGCATCTGCAAATGGAGATGGTCAAGGCCACCTGGGGAAGCACTGTATGCTCTCTAGAAGGCTGCGTCCTGGGTTCTTATACAGCTTGACTTTTTAAGGCTCCTTGGCTTTGTCTCTCTTCCATTGGTCACATGGTAGAATTAGCATCCGAAGGGTCAAAAATGCCATTAGCTACTATAGAGATATTTATTTGGATTTTTTTTTATTTAAATTCAATTTAGACAAAATAGAGTACATCGTTAGTTTCAGTTTCAAATTAAACAGATCATTCTCGCAGAGGAGTCTCCCCTTACATCCTCCAATTCAAACTGACCTGCATGTTCCGGCATCTCTGTCTTTTCTTCTATTCTTCGGAAACCATCCTCTATGGGACTACCTGCTGCTTTTTTCAGATGACATAGCATATGGACCAATAGTCCTTATTGACCTTAAAGGCAAAGAGGAAGAATGTTGGCTCTAAAAGTCAGAGTCTTTATCATTATATTGAATAAAAAATCTCTCTCTTTGCTGGAAGAGTCCAGGTTTTTGCTTGTTTATTGGTGTCATTACTTAATGACACCCACACACGACCTGCTTTGGACAAGAAATTAGAAGATCTCACTCTTTCCCAGGTACTTGGTAAGTGTAAGTGAGGCCAAGCCCTAGGAGTCTTGCCATGGCTGAAGAGATAAGAACCTTCTACAACTCTAGTCCAAAAAACTGGGTGTTCAGGGGTTCTCAGGATGTTAGTCTTGGTGGCAACTTTTCCACCACAAACACAGTATAGGCTTAAAATCCCAGGTTACAGGAAGGGTTACTATTATTAATTTGTAAGTATTCTCTTTATTAAGTATTATTGGTGCATCTAGTCTTGCTCTCTATTTTGCTTATTACATAACATGTCCATAAATAATACTCCCATCATGACTAAAATATTGAAAAATGATTATTCATAATTTAGAACCATGATAACAAGTTCTATTACACATTACATCTGTGTAACTGTAGTCATTTGTATCTAGAAGTCTCCATCAGGATTTGCATTGCTTGATTGCACTATGGCCTAAATGATGTCCATCAAGGAAATTTATGTTTTATTACCTTTTCTACATTTTAGACAAAGTCAGATAATTAATGTAAAAACCAGACATAATAAGACGTCGGACACTGAATGAAAGATGAAAAGCAAGCAGAAAAGTATAAATGGGAAGTAAATCCCACCTTAAAGATACAAAAATAAGGAGCTAAGGCTTTGAGGATAAATACTTGAAGTGTTACACAGATTTTCAGCTGTCCCCCGAAAATTACAGGCTAGGCCAAGACAATCTCTTTCAGTCCCCTCCTTTTCAAGAAAAAGAAACTTGCAGGGTCTTTCTAGGAGATGCAGAACTGGGATACACACTGCAAGGCTCCTGCTGTTCTCCAAGGCACTTGTATGGCTTCAGCGTGGCCCCCAGAATCACCCTCTTCATTAGTGCTCTGTTCTCTCGTCCTCTCTTGTGGTAGAGAACAGCTTGTTCAGCAATAAAAAGTATACTGTCATATTAAATCAGTAAGGCCTTCAGAAGAGACCTAGAAAACTGCTGGATATGACATAGACTTAACAGTTACATCTAAAATTAAGATTCATTCATTGAAGTTTATGTCCATGATCATGTTTATGTTTGACAGAAATGTTATTACTAATGAAATTTTGAATTCATATACTAATGTTGATTTCCAGTTCCACCTTCCTCTACAGGAAGAGGCTATAAGGAGAAGTAAATTATTGCCTCTAATTGTTCCTGCTTCATACCCAACAGAGAAAGCACCACCACACAGTGTTTTCATTCTCTATTTAATCTCCAATATCATCTACCTGGGATGGTATGTCGTTACTTCCTAGCCATTCCTTTGTCCTTCCTTAAGAGTCAGACTCCCAATAGAGAAAGACAAACACCATATGATTTCACAAAACATGTGGACCTTAAGAAACAAAACAAAAGAACAATGGGGAGGGGCACCTGGGCGGCTCAGTTGGTTAAGCCTTGGACTCTTGGTTTCGGCTCAGGTCATGATCTCAGGGTTGTGAGAGAGAGCCCTGCACTGGGCTCTGCGCTCAGCATGGAGTCTGCTTGAGATTCTCTTTCTGTCCCTCCCCTGCCCTTCTGCGCCTCACCCAGCTCCTCTTCTCTCTCTCTCGCTCTCTGATAAATAAATAAATAAATAAATAAATAAATAAATAAAATCTTCAAAAAAAATAGAGTAAAGGGAAAAATGAGAGAGAGAGACAAACTAAGAAAAAGACTCTTAACCATGAGAACAAACTGATACCAGAGGGGAGGTGGGTGAGGGGTTCGGTGAAACTGGTGATGGGCAGTAAGGAGTGCACATGTCCTGAGGAGTACAGGGTGATGCATGGAAGTGTTGAAATCACTACATTGCACACCAGAAACTAACATATATATATATGTGTGTATATATATATATATATATACACATATATATATATGTATATATATATATATATGAATTTAATATAAAAATTTGAAACAGATCAGGCTCCTTAGTTAAAAAAATAAAAAAGAAGAGAAAAATAACTCTACAGACTGCTTCTTTCAGTTGAATTTCAGTGCTTCACTGTCTCTGCTAACCCACATTCCATGGCTATCTCTACTACGTCTCTCCTTTCCCTTCCCCCCTTTCTCCCAGAAACATAAAGCCATAATGTCTATAAACTCAAAAAATATAAACTCTGTATCAGATTTCACATTGTGCATCTGTTCTTTATTATAGCATTTATATATAAAATTGTAGGGTTGTGGTTTTTTTTGTATAACACTTGATCAGTGAACAAAGAAGTAAATGGAGAGGCAGCAGAAAACGTAGCGATGTGTAACATGAAACACTGGATTTCTGATGATTTTTATGTCTTAATGCCCTAAACCACAGAGGCATGTTGAAAATTGAAGATTATGTCTCATCGGATACATGCAGTATTTTGTTTTTCTGTTGGAGTTCTTTGTTGCTATTGTTCAAGTAAAACAAACAAACAAACAAACAAACTTCCTCTCATTTTTTACAGATAATCAAGATGATCCAGAAACAACTGAATCAACAACCTGTTACCGGTGAGTACCTGGACAATCAAACCAATGAGCCTTGGGTGCATTAAAATTTATTGAGATACATATTTGTGAATGCTTCTGGAAAGGATACTTAAAGGAGAAAGTACAATCAGGAACTAAAAAATAAGAAAAGAGAAAAGGATATATGTTTACATTTTGTTCTTTCTACATTTCTCATTCTAATTACACAGTAAGATCTAAATCCCATGACCAATAGGTGTCATGGGCTGGGATGTGACAACCAACTAAATGGCAAGCAAATTTCATGAAATAATTAAACAGAAAATTCAAGCATCACAGTTAGCATGCACTTTAGTTGTTTTATTTAGTTTTGAGCAATTGTTACCGTTGCATAAAGGGGAAGGCTGCAGGTGTTAATCACAGTGGATTTTAGGAACACAATATCTTCACCACATGAATGCGGATCTGCTTGGTCTTGGCACCATAGACAAGTGGATTGAGAAATGGGGGGACCAGCAAGTAGAGGCTAGAAAAGAGGATATGGATATAAGGGGGAACATGAGCACCAAACCTATGTGTGAAGAAGGAGAAGAAGGCGAGGAGGTAGAGCTGGAGGAAGACACAGATGTGGGCGATGCAGGTGTTGAATGCTTTCCACCGAGCCTCCTTCTGGGGCAAACGAAAAAACTGTGATAAATATCTGTATGTAGGACAAAGTGATGAATATCAGGTCAAATCCTGCAACAGCAAATGCCACAAACAAGCCATAGATTTTGTTGACCCGCACATCTTCTGCAGCCAGCTTCACGATGGCCATATGCTCACAGTAGGAGTGGGAGATGATGGTTGTACGGTAAAATTGCAACCGGCACTTTATTAGTGCTAAAGATGGGGCTACCAGAATGGCAGCCCTGAGTGTTACCACAGCCCCTATTTGAGTGACCAGCTGGTTGGTGAGGATAGCAGTATATCTTAGGGGATAACAGATGGCCACATAACGGTCCAGGGCCATGGCCAGGAGGATACCTGACTCTACGCACTCAAACGTGTGGATGAACCCCATTTGAAGCAAGCAAGAATCAAAATAAATCTCTGGTATATCGAACCAGAATATGCCAAGCATCTTGGGCACGATGCTTGTGCCAAGTACAATATCTGTGACTCCAAGCATGCCTAGGAACATGTACATGGGCTCATGGAGGCTGCGCTCTGAAACGATGATGATCAGAAGTAAGGAATTTCCAAACAAAGCAAAGAGATACATGGCACAGAATGGAATCCCGATCCAGCACTGCACAGACTCTAGGCCTGGGATCCCTATTAGTGTCAACACAGAAGGCATGAAGACTGTCATGTTGGAGATGGACATAATGTCTTTGAGTCTCCAGAAGTGAATGAAAGAAGTATCTCAGTCAGCGGTACTATTCTCCTCTACTCATTTTTTGTTTTTTTTTAAATCCAGAGTCATCGTAGTGAGTCTCTCTGGTTCTGGCTGAAGTCTAAGATCATATGAACCATCTCATGTATATTATTGATGGAAAAAGACGGACCCATTGATGCACATCACTGTTTTGAGGGAGGACATCCCCAAGCAGTGGTCCATAATAAGAGGTTATGTGCCTGGCAGGCCAAATGCATTAGAACCACCAGATCATCTGAGTAAGGAAATCAACAGCTGACTTTTCTGTTAGGTCCTTCTGGACCTGTAGACAAAATAAATGCTTGTTTATCTTGCTTGGAAATTGTACATTAATCAGATTTTCATCAATCTCTCCCTATCCCAAATTGCAGCTAATCCTTAGTGCTCTATTTTTCCCCCACTGTCCCTGAGTCAGGCACTGTTAGTTTAGACAAGCAACTTATCAGACTCTAACCTATATAACGGCATCAAAAGCTTCTTATGAAAGAGAAGAATAGTAGACACAGCTCCCCCCAAGAACATAATATATTTAGATAACTTTATCTATATATTACATATCTACATAGGAATGTATGTCCTTTCAAAAGAATGTGAGGTAACGTACTATATGGTGATTAATATAACAACATAAAAATTATATTAAAAAATGTTGAGAAAAGATGACTTAAATCCATATAATTTACGCAATCTGGATCAAAGTTCCATGCTATATTTTACATTATTAGTAAAACTGTATTTTATTTTTGTCTCTATTACTAACATGGAAATACTTGAAATGAGTTACATGCTTAAAATAGCAGAAATGCTATAATACACTTTTCAGAATTTCTAGACGCAAGAAATATCTAGGAGGCAAGGAAATCCTGAGCAACAATACAGAGGAAGGTGGACTCATTCTGCTTACTACAAGACATAGGTGAATGGGTGACGTAGCCAGAATAGAGGTTAGTTTCTAGGGTTTAAGGTGTTCAGAGGTATCATTAGAAAAAATTAGTAAATTTAGACTAGTTCATGTTTAAAAAAATACACATCACGTGAATGCTTTGATCATCTTGGAGCTCAAGCATCAAAAGTGAATAGAAAATAAAGGGGTGAAAACATAGGTTCTTTAAATGGAATCCAATCTAAAAGGAGAAATGGAAGACAGAGGGCAGAACTTGGGACACCAGAAATGATTCAGGAGAGGGCTGTAGAGCAAGTAATGATCATTTGACCACCACAATTCACTGATGAGTGATTTTTGTAAAAACTTGAGCTCTTAGTCCCCATATGAGAGTTCCTCTCTGATAAGGATCTTTGCTTTCAAAAATCGCATATCTAGAATCATGAAATTCTCAAGATGTACAATAGAAAAATAGTTGCTATCTTGTAGAAAACAGGGATCAGTTATGTCATAACTTCCTAGACTCTCCAGCGCTGTTGCTTTGCGTCAGCAAGCTCACGATCACCTAACCGTGAACTGAATGTCACCAAATATGCCAGTAAGTCAAGAACAGCTGTGGTTTATGCAGCCAAAACTCTAGGGAAGGATCATAGTCCGAGGGATCATTTATGAAGAAAGGCTGTATTCCGCCAACATGCATTTAGGATAGACTAGTCAGTCAGTCAGCTAAGGCCTGGGTTTCCACAGCTATGCTCTCCGCTGCTTCATTCTACAAATCCATAGGTCACAGATTGTTTCTCAGAGGCTTGACTTTTTCCTTCCTCAGAGTTAATCAGAATTAGAATAGGAATCTTAGTAACAATACCATTGTCTGACTTACTCAAGAGAAAGCAGCTGCCATGGGAGCATTACCTGACAGGTATGGTCCTTACTGACTGTGGGAAGGCAGGTGGGAGAGGACATAAGTGAGTACAGGGCAGGTGGGAAGGAGTGCTTATCATTGGAACAGCCAGTAGGGAAGCATCCTCAGTCTTCATAGCACTATCCCTCATTGCTTACCTCTCATCTATGTTTCTTCTTCCTGAGATTCTGGTCTCATTCCCTGGTATCATGTGCTGGGCAGGGCCTCTTCTTTCTGTCTGCACTCTCACTAACAGCCCTCCTCAATGGCACGAACTCTCATCCATTTGCTGCTGGGTCCATATCCAATATGTGGGCATCTCTGGGATAGCCTTTCCTGCTTTTCTTCTGTTCCTGAAAAACAAATTTGACCCTATTCTGTAAACGTCTATCTGAGATCACGTACAAGGGTTCATCCTCCCACAAAACTCACAGCAAGGTCTGTGTCATGCTGGGGCAGCAGCACAAATTTATTGAACTTGAATTGTAGAGGAGAGCTGCTGACTACCAATTAAAATGTTCCCCAGTGAATGTGGAGAAGGAGGAGGTCTGAATATGAACTGAGAGATTTCCTCACCACTAGCCCGGTCCCGGAGGGGCCCAGCTGCTCAGAATGATACCTTTTTGGGTCCACCCACAGCTCATGTCTCTGAAATCATTTCTGTAACTTGCAGAATCTCATTGCTCTTCTCTTTTCTCTTTCCGCACAGGGTAAATATAGAGCAATGAATGTATACCAGTTGTATTTTTAGGAGTTCAGTCCCTTTTCTGCTGTCCTCATTTGGAAAAACTTCAAAATATCACAGAGACGTGGGCATGTTCCTTTGCCATGAACTCTGGAAATATCCTTATGACCCTTCATTCCCTGAGGCACTTCTGGAAAGAACAGTCTGTATCCACAATAGCTGTTTATCACACATTTACTGTCATTCTCCTGCAGTCTCAGTTCTCAGATTTTTATTTTATTGTAGCTATTTTTATAAATTTATTAGCAATCTTACAACGACCAGTTCAGATGTACGTTTCTAAATCCTACCACACTAATTTCAGGACTATTTGTTCCAACTCTGTGGTAAATGTTGAAGGTATTTTGATAGGGATTACATTCAATGTGTAGATTGCTCTGGGTAGCATAGACATTTTGCCAGTATTTATTCTTCCAATCCATGAGCAGGGAATAGCTTTCCATTTATCTCTGTCTTCTCAATTTCTTTCATACGTGTTCTGTAGTTTTTAGAGTACAGATCCTTTAACACTTTGGTTAGGTTTGTTCCTAGATATCATGGTTTTTGGTGCAATTGGAAATGGGGTTGATTCCTTCATTTCTCTTTCTTCTGTCTCATTGTTAGTGCATTATACGCAACTGAGTTCTGTGCATAGATTTTATATCCTGCCATGTCGCTGAATTCCTTTATGAGTTCTAGCAATTTTGGGTTGGAATCTTTTGGGTTTTACACATGAAGTATCCTGTCATCTGAGAAGAGTGAGAGTTTGACTTCTTTGCCAATTTGAATGCCTTTAACTTCTTTTTGTTGTCTGCTGAGGCTAGGACTTCTAGTACTGTGTTGAACAATAGTGTTGAGAGTGGGCACCCCTGTCTTGTTCCTGACTTTAGGAGAAAAAGTTCTCAGTTTTTCCCCATTGAGAATGATGTTTGCTGTGGGATTTCCATAGAAGGCTTTTGTGATATTGAGGTATGTTCCCTCTATTGATGTGGATGGAACTGGAGGGTATTGTGACAAGCGAAATAAGTCAATCAGAGAAAGACAAGTATCGTATGGTTTCACTCATATGTGTAATATAAGAAACAGTGCAAAGGACCATAGGGCAAAGGAGGGAAAACTGAATGGGAAGTTATCAGAAAGGGAGAAAAACCAGGAGAGACTCTTAACCATAGGAAGCAAACTGAGGGTTGCTGGAGGGGAGTAGGGTGGGAGGATGAGGTAATTGGGTTATGGACATTGAGGAGGGCATGTGATGTGATGATCACTGGGTGTCATACGCAGCTCATAAGTTATTGAACACTACGTCTGCCTAATGATGTAGTATAAATTGGCTAATTGAAATTAAATAAATAAATAAATAAATAAATAAATAAATAAATAAATCCTACCATACAGAATCCTGAGCCAGGTGTTGACCGTCTGGTGAAATTTCTCTCCATTCCTCCCCTTTATACCTTTCTTCCACTTTTCTACCATTCTTCCCTCAAAACGCAGGTGTTTTATGTCTCATAGATTTGGAGGAATCATGTCATCTGATCTTAATGCAAGCAAAAAGATATCATATATGCTTTCAAATTTTTAGAAATATGGTAAGAATTCATATATCTTTTATCATTAGAACAAATGATGACTTTTAAGAAATACTTACGCACATAGTGCCTTTCTCCTTGACATGATTCACCTGGTTTCTAGACTTTCTTGTATGTTGCTAACTTAAGAGGTACTCAAGGTAATGTTGAGATGCTGGCGAATTTAGGAAGAATCCTTTCAGTAGGATGGTGGCAGCATTCACAAGAGATTTCAGGCAGAAACAGAGATAGAGATAAAAGGGCAAGGGACCTTAAATGTTCTTTCTAGAATTTTGTCTGTGAAGGAGACAGACACAATGGTACCGATTCATGTTGAATAGAATTGATTCAGAGGTAAGACTGGCACGTGTTACTTAATCATTAGCTCAGTCTCGAGTCACCAAGGAACAATTTAGACTCCCTTATCATTTTCTTTCCCTCTTCTTCTTCTCTTCTATGGATTTTATTTAAATTTTGTTGTCCTCCAATCTTCTATCCTGAATCCCTTTCACCCTCAAATTACACATTATTGTTAGTAACATTATCCTTTCAAAATAACTGAGGTATCAATTTTATTATGCCAACTCTTATAACACTATTTTCAGCACATATCCTGATTCTGTTCCTTGTTTGGCAAATTTCGGTTCATCTTGAATATACTTTGAAAGATGGTCCTGACCATTTTTTTTTGCCTGTAGAATGGATAAACAACTTTTTTCCACTTTATTGTACACCAGGAAATACCTTCACAAACAGATCAATACCTATATGTTTTCCTTTTTTCCCCTGAATTTTGTAGAGTTTGGGGGGGATAGACTAATGAATCATCTTTTAACGATCATCATTAATTTTTTTCAAAAAAAATGCCAATTCTCATTTTTAGTAGAGTAAAATCAATTGCACCAATTTCCTACCCATCTTTTATTTTAAGAAGGCTACAGTCATTAAGAGACTCATATTGCCGAATCACTGATATCATATGGAATACAGAATGAAGAAATTAATGTCTACCTATGAGGTCAATTGATTCGTAAAAACAATGTCAAGATTGTTCAATAGAGAAAGAATAGTCTTCTCTGCAAATAGTGCTGAAACAACTGGATTCCTGGCTAGGTTCAGTTTGCTGAGTTGGGTTCTTTAGCGACTCTGTTCATAAAAATTACCATCACCAAAATAAAATTTATTTTTATTAAATGCCAAATACATCCTAAGCATATTTCATTTAATTATCAAGCCAATGAAGAAGGTAATAAAATGATTCCATTTTACCAGGCGAGAACCAGTAGTTACACAAAGGATAATTTAATACAGTTAGTGGGGGACAGGCAAACAAGGATTTCTAATAACACAGGTTTTGGTTTTTTTTTTAAACTTCTAAAATAGATTAATTTGCTGAAATTCAAGTGAATACATCATATATTTCAAGCCAAGGTAGTTTTTCAGGATTCCAAGGATCAAGGAAACAGCCTTTTAATTCAATATGAAATTGAGTATATGAAATTGAATATATGTCATATAAATATATTACATTGTATATACATTAATATGTATATGCACACATACATGATATATACATAATAGAAACAAAGAAAAATTTGCAAATGTTCAAAGTACTGCCTCCAGGCTCATTTTTGCTTTCTTCAAGCATCAATAAGGTCAGATTTCACATTCTCATAGCATGTGCTAGGCCTTGAGGAAGAAAAGATTGTCAAAGTATTTTCTTGAATGAAGAAATTAAGGTACAATCTGAAGACAAGTTTATAAAAAATTGCATTTGGTGTGATTAGAGACATTTTAATGTAAGATTTTGTGTAAGCATCCTATGTAATCTTTTACTGCCTTTAAATTTTGGCCTGGGTATGGCATTTTTCATCTTTTACTCCCTCCCTCAGTGAAGTCTCTGCTAACAGGATGCTTCATTGATATTTGGGCCAGAAGTCCCCAGTTTATGGGGGAAAAAGTAGTGACTGTTAAGGTGTCTACGTGGTGTCAAATGGGTTAATATAATTTATCATTTGCTTTAATTCAGAATTATCTGCTCATACAATAAACCTATGCTCTGTGCCTATTCCATACAGTAGACTTTATATCAGTGAATCAGAAAATATCTCACTTTAGAACTCACATTTTAATTTACAAAAAAGGTGAAGATAATTATAGTTTAGTGGCTTCATGCTACTGGCCCAAGTGTTCCCTGATTGCAGTGGGAGTGTTTCATATTTCAGCAAAATTTTAAATGTCTGTATAAAAGCTCAAAAACTGACCAGTCTCACTTCCCAGCTCTACCCAAGAAAATTCCACTTGGGTTGAACTCTAAGATGTATTTCTTTTTCCTCATAGTTCAATTATGTTTGCTTAAGAAGAAGTTACAATGCAAGATAATAGCATATCTAGGAGAATTGAGAATATCATTATTTTTTCAGTCTTATTGCTTTAGGAAAATGCATTGGTACTTTGGCATTTACTGTCCTTTTAAGTGTATTGAGGATTATTTAAGGATTTCATTATCCCCCTTACCCATTCAAATAGTGTGTGTGTATGTGTATGAGTCTGTGTGTTTTCTTCAGAAATATCCAGCATTAGGCAGGCATTAATCTTCATTTTAACAACACATGCTGATGCGGGAGAAAAGCAAAATTGCTCGGTCTTGGATCTGTTTGGTCTTGACCCCATAAATGATGGGATTTAGCATAGGGGGCACCACCACATAGAGGTTGGCTACGAGGATGTGCACATGGTGAGGGATGGTTTTCCCCCCAAAACGATGGGCGAAAAATGAAAGAATGCTGGGGCATAGAACATAAGGTTGACACAGATGTGCGAAGCACATGTGTTGAGGGTAGAATTAGCATCCGAAGGGTCAAAAATGCCATTAGCTACTATAGAGATATTTATTTGGATTTTTTTAATTTAAATTCAATTTAGACAAAATAGAGTACATCATTAGTTTCAGTTTCAAATTAAACAGATCATTCTCGCAGAGGAGTCTTGCCTTATACCCTCCCGTTCAAACTGACCTGCATGCTCACGCGTCTCTGTCTTTTCTTCCATTCTTCGGAAACGATCCTCTATGGGACTACCTGCTGCCTTTTTCAGATTACATAGCATATGGACCAATAGTCTTTATTGACCTTAAAGGCAGAGAGGAGGAGTGTTGGCTCTAAAAGTCAGAGTCTTTATCATTATATTGAATACAAAATATCTCTCTTTGCTAGAAGAGTCCAGGTTTTTGCTAGTTTATGGGTATCATTACTTAGTGACACCCACACACAACCTGCTTTGGACAAGAAATTGGAAGATCTCACTCTTTCCCAGGTAGCTCCTCTAATGGTCCCATCCGGTCACCAGCAGGGGGCAGAAGCAGCCCATTGAATTTCTCCTCCTTCAGATGCATAAGCAGGTTTGCGTTACAATTGGGTAAGTGCAAGTGAGGCCAAGCCCTTCAGAGTCTTGGCATGGCTGAAGAGATAAGAACCTTCTACAACTTAGTCCAAGGAACTGGGTGTTCAGGGTTTCTCAGGATGTTAGCATTGGTGGCAACTTTTTCACCACAAACCAGGTTACAGGAAGGGTTACCATTATTAATTTTGTCTGTGTTCTCTTTATTAAGTATTATTGGTCCATCTAGTCTTGCTCTTATTTTGTTTATTACATTATGTAAGGTGTCTATAAATAATACTCCCATCATGACTGAAATATTGAAAAATGATTATTCATAATTTAGAATCATGATAACAAGTTCTATTACACATTACATCTGTGTAACTGTAGTCATTTGTATCTAGAAGTCTCCATCAGGATTTGTATTGTTTGACTTCACTATGGCCTAAATGATCTCCATCAAGGAAATTTATGTTTTATCACCTTTTCTACATTTTAGACAAAGTCAGACAATTAATGTAAAAACCAGACATAATAAGACGTCCGACACTGAATGAAAGATGAAAAGCAAGAAGAAAAGTACAAATGGGAAGTAAATCCCTCTTTAATGATACTAAAATAAGGAGCTAAAGCTTTGAGGATAAATACTTGAAGTGTTTCACATATTTTCAACTGTCCGCCGAAAATTGCAGGCTAGGCCAAGACAATCTCTTTCAGCCCCCTCCTTTTCAAGAAAAAGAAACTTGCAGGGTCTTTCTAGGAGACGCAGGACTGGGATACACACTGAAAGGCTCCTGCTGTTCTCCAAGGCACTTGGATGGCTTCAGCGTGGCCCCCAGAATCACCCTCTTCATTACTGCTCTGTTCTCTCATCCTCTCTTGTGGAGAAGAAAAGCTTGCTCAGCAATAAACAGTATAGTGTCATATTAAATCAGTAAGGCCTTCAGAAAGAGACCTAGAAAACTGCTGGATATGACATAGACTTACAGTTACATCTAGAATTAAGATTCATTCATGGAAGTTTATGTCCATAATCATATCTATATGTTTGACAGAAATGTTATTCATATGCTAGTGTTAATTTCCAGTTCCATTCTCCTGCACAGGAAGAGGACATAAGAAGTAAACTAGTACCTCTCATTGTTCCTGCTTCATCTCAACGGAGAGAGCCCTACTTTGCTGAGAGTAGACTCTAGGCCCAGATGACTGGTTACTGTGTCCCCGGAGCATAGAAGAGAAGGGTACTGTAGACAAGACTGGAACTGGGGGAATCCCCAATGATTGTTCAAGACACCTTCCCAATCAGTGGGATCCCACATCCCGAAGGGCAAAAGGGGCCTCCAGGTCATCCCTAGATAACATGCCTTGCCTTCTAGCCCTACTTTTGCCACACAGGTGGGGATATTAGCTGCAGTACCTGTAATGCTGGCCATATCTTAGGACGGTCAGTTTGGTGAGGGGCAAAAATCAACTCACCCAGTGAAATTTTAACCTATGAATGTAGTCATGGTTATCTCAGGGAAGGGAGTTACTCAAAGACTTCACCAGGATGTTATTGCTAGGATGTGTTGTTACTGGGGGAAAAATATGGTGGAGTACAGATGGGTAGACTTCCCTGGAGGGCTTTTGAGAAGCCATGGGTGATGAACCTGGCCTCTTGCCTCCCCTGTCCAACATTCATCTGCTCTGATAGAGGCAGTGCTGGAAGACTGCTCTTGCTGTGGACTTTGACAATGGGTTCTTGCACTGTGTGAGAATAGATCACTTTTATGTATGTGTTTATCGGACATTGTTATTTTGTGAACTTGTAGAAGATGTAACATTTTAATTGCTTAGACTCCTACAGTTCCTAGATCCTTGGATTTCTAGAATGCCCCGGAGGTGCTAAAGGCTCATTACCTGAAACTCCAGAGCTAGGAATTTTTTAGTGTCTCAGGATCTATGGCCTTACAAATCAGGTATGAGCCAGGAATATCTCTCAGAATGGACATGGTAACTATTCGGAAGGACCCATTGTCCTAAAATGGGACAAAATTCCCAGGAAAACACTGGTACCATAGAAATGGTTTGTTCATTCAATCCTTCATCATCTTAATATTTTTTTCCTTCCTTTAGTTCTTTCCGTTGTTGTTGTTTTATTTTATTTTTGAGACTACACTATGTACAGGCACCTGGGTCCAGTCTCTTTATTTAAAAAAAAATAGAGAAAACCCAGGATCACATAGAGTGTATATTATAGATTATAGAATGTGAGTAATAGAGTCTGATGTGTATCTGTTGTACCACTTAATGCATATCTATGGAAACACATGGAAACATAAATGAAGGTCACACTAAAGAGTTTCAGAAGGATAAAAGGGCTAGAAAAAAAATATATATACATATATATGTGTATATATGTGTGTGTGTATAGATATATGTGTGTGTGTGTGTGTGTATATATGTATATACACACACACACACACACACACACAATAGAGAGGAACATCCAGCACCAGAAATGCCTTCTATATCTGTCAAANTATATATATACATATATATGTGTATATATGGTGTGTGTGTATAGATATATGTGTGTGTGTGTGTGTGTGTATATGTATATACACACACACACACACACACACACACAATAGAGAGGAACATCCAGCACCAGAAATGCCTTCTATATCTGTCAAAATAGCAGCAGTGGTGATCCAGGATGGGGAGGTAGCACGAGTAAGTGTCTAAGAGGAAAAGCACATGCATGCTGCAGGTGCTACCTCTCTGTCATTAGCCTCATTCTCCTCAAAGTTAATCACTATCCTGGTTTGTCTCTTTTTATCTATTGTGATTGATTTATTTCCTTCTTTTAAAAATGCTTGTGTATTGTATGATTTCATTTTCATAATGTCTGACTTATTTATGCAACCTGATATTTATGAATTGCATTCACATGGGTGATATAACTAGAATGGTTCATGGTATTCCATTTCACGTATATACCACAAAGAAATCTCTATTGATACCACTATTGATGGGCATTTGGGTCCTTTGTACCTTTGACTTTCATGAAGAATCTTGCTATGAAGGTTCTTGTAAAAATTTTGTTCACACATACACACACAGATCTCTGGAAATTGTTGGGTCACAGAATGTGCATATGGTCATCTTTAGCATGTGCTGTTGAACAGTTTAGTTTTCCACTGAAGAAACCAAGTTCCAGCAAAGTTACAGTTTTGGTGGCTACATTTTGGAACAACAAAAACAAGCACACATATTCTTGCCCTTATTTGACTGGAAATTGTATGATAAAGACAGTTGTGGGAAGGGACGTGGCCCCAGTAGGCACACGATGAGAGAAATACAAAGGCAACTCCTCTCAAGGGCATCTCCAGGAAACACCTGATTAAACTTTGGCGGAGGCTCTAAGTCACCTTGGTAAGACAGGAAATATCATCCCTGAAGATGGGCAGATCATTCTTTTTCCACAAAAGTCATCATTCTTTATCTGAGAACACTTAGGGGAGAATCCTATCAATCCCTACCTTTTCACAACCTCAGTTGTTTGTTTGTTTCCAGAATACTCCTTGGCTTCCAAAGCCCCTTTGGTAGAGAGCTCCTTTGGTTCCTTGCACACTGAGGTATAGCTGGATATATGGTTCTGTGGAGTCCCCAACAAACAAGGTAGATCGTCCGAAGTCTGAAGAAGGTAGACAAGATCTTTAGGTGTGTGTCATTTCAAAATTTGAGAAGTTATGAAAGACCCAAGAATCCATTGGGAAACTGCTTCTGGGCACTCAGGGGAGTGTAGACATCTATTCAAGTACATCAGTAGCACTGCTTCTATGCTCTTACTTTCTTTTATTTCTATCACTGTTGCAATACTAAGCAACGGTAAAGTATAAAGGAGATCATCAGCTGATCTATCCATCAGCCAATTGACTTGCATTTTTGTATTGATTATTGATGTCTCTATTTTTGTTTCTGTTTTGTTTTATTTCAACAGGGCTTTTTTCAAACCCTTTCATCTTCAACTATTTTTTCACTTCTACTTTGACTTATCAGTTCTCAAAACTTTGACATGCAAATGACAGATGTTTCCCTACCTTTTTGATTCCAGATGCATGTAACAATCCAACTTTCTTCTGGACCTGACTCCTATTAACATTGCTTCCTTGATATTATTCAGGTCCTTAAAAATAAGTCTCAAAAATTCCCCAGTGCTCAATATTTCTCTCCCAGCCTGAGACCTTTGGGATTTAGGAAGAGACAAATGAGTCAACGCACTCTTTGTGAATTATTACCTGGCATGTATTTTTGTGAAAAATAAAAATAAGGAAAACATATTTTATAATTCTTCTCTGTCAGGTGGTGCCTGGCATCATGTCTGGTCTTCCATATTCCATAGTAGACCTCTCAAGTTCCCACTGACAAGATTTCCAGGATTGAATGGGCCCACTGCTGGATCTCCATCCCTGTTTTCTAGGTGTACCTGGAGCAGTCCTGGGCAAAGCCCCTGTCATTCGCATTGTCCACACAGACTCATCCCTGAACCAGCCCATGTGCTACTTTCTGGTTATGCTGACAGAAACTGACCTGAGTCTCTGTCAGTCACAATACTGCCCACAGTTAGGGGACAACTATGGCTGAATTTTGTTAAGTATCATTTATATGCCTGTTTTTTTCCACTTCCATGGTGTCCATATCTTTCTTTCATTGTATCATTTATGCCTGTCATCATGACATATGATTGCTTTGTGGCCATCACTAACCCTCTGAGATATCCCTCAGTGCTCCTCAGCCTCCAGGTAGTGAAGACTGGAGTGTTTGGTGGATTCCGTGTACATCCTCCACCATCCTTCATGGCCTGCACCTCCTTGGTTTCTATCACTATCATGACAATATCCTTTCTCACTCCTACTGTCTACACCAGGATATGATCCAACACCCCTGCTCTGGCTTGTGGATCAACAGCCTCTATGCTTTGTTGGTCATCTTGCTTGCCATGGGTCCAGGCTTCCTTGTAATAGTCCTTTCTTATATTCTGATTCTCAGATCTGCAGTGGCCATTGCTTCCTACAGGGAGCCACTCAAAGCTCTCACACCAGTGTGTATGTCTTATATTCTGACTGACCTGTAATTTTATGGCCCTGTGCTAGGGTCTTCCATTGTTCACAAGTGTGCAAGGCATTCCTCCTCCTTCATCCATATCATCACGGGAAGGTATCCATCCTCTTTCTACCACTGATGAACCCCATCATTTATACCGTCAAGACCTACTGGATCCACTGAACGACTATCAAGGTGTTCTCTTTGAAATGGATAGAAATCTTGTGTGTTCTCAGCCAGTTAATTCCCCTTCAACTGGACTAGTTGTGACAAAATCTCAGGTCCTGTTCAGCTCTAATGTCAATCCTTCACATCTATGTGAGAATCCCCTTTCTCATTTAGTTATAAGAACATAGTAAATGTATTCATTTTAATAGCACCCAGAGATAATCGGAAAATAAAATCAGTCCTAGAAGAGAAATCAGTAACTTTATAAAGCAAATTGCAGAAGGAAGAGTAATTTTGGACCAACTCCAGCCCTTACCCAGTTATGAATGTGAATACCTGAGATTGTTTTGTACTGTTTGATGGCTATTCAAGTGAGAGACTGATTTCCATGAGGCTACATGACTTTCAAACAAGAATAATAATCTCAACATATGATTTACACATGCTGTGTACTCTGTCCCTCTCTTTCATCCTTCTCTACCTCCAGCTAATGTTGGTACTGGAATAGAACAGCAGCCAGATCGTACCAAGTTGTGTCAGAGCTGAGCATTTATCTCTTGGAGACATTATACCTCTGGCCTAATAGCTATAAAGTGGTGCTTATTGACTTGTTAATTAGTAATGTCTTCTGACCCTTTCCCAATCTTGAGGTTACATTTTTTATAATACTAATAATTAAAAGAATCAGAATCAGGAAGGGGACTCTTGAGAATTTGGATGGTAAGAGGCAAAACCTAGCAATACAAGTGAAAGCTGGAGTTACATATCTGATGGAGGTTGTTTCCATAATAAATCCATCTTTAGCTTAAAGAATTTTGCACAATTCTGCTTAAAAAGAGTGCTCTGCTAATAGAGTCCTCACCAAGTTATAGAATCTGGGCCATTTAATATTATTAGTGTTTCCCATCCTTCCCCAGGTCCTTCATTGACCTCCTGGACCACCACACCCCCGCCTACCCACTCGCCCACCTCATTCTCATGCCCAGCAGGCATGCGTAGTCTGCTTTCTCTTAGATGCTTGCCTGACTCTTCCTTCCGCTTTTAATTTATGTCTTCACCTATCAGTACCAATCCTCATTGTATCTAGATCTACAGGACCTCTGCTGTCCTACGGTCTCTCTGCATGCAAAGTCCTAACACTCAGGTCAATATCAAACACGAGGACCCCTTCAGTGGATGACCAAAATTGTCACGAAGGCACACTTCTGGCTCCCCTCTGATCCTGAAGGCTTAGAGAATTCTCATTTATGTATTTATAAAGACACGTTGTATTCATCTCCTTTCTGTGTTTAGATGAAGATTGTTTGCATATTAATATAATTAATCAATTAGTTTACTTATTAGTGGTGATACTTCCATGGTCTTCCTAACTTTATTCAGAATTACAATGTGTGAGGGGACAAGGACCATTTCAAAGTCATTTTATTTCTGGCATCTAGCATCCACATAAGTGGCCATTGACTGACATAATGAAATCAGGGTATGTTGCAGTTTGCAACACTGTGCTAATAACTAGAGAGGCAGAGAAGGCATCAGAGGCATCAGAAAGAGGAGGAGGTGAGAGCAGACCTCCAATCACCTCCTGGTTATGCATGCTAAAGCTTCCTCAGAAGAGGATGCAATTTGGTGTGAACTCATAATAAGATTGCAAGACAGCAGGGTATATCAAGCCACCAAAAGTTCCTTTTCACATTTGCCTTGGTCGTGTATGGACAAAATATCACCAGTTCCTTCCTTCCAATTCAGACCATGAAAGGCACTAGGGAAGAGGCAGTGAAACTTCCTCTCCTGCTTTGGGAACTTCATGCTGGTTTCTGTTGTAAGAGGATGGAGGGAACCAGGATAAGAGTGATGGGGAGGGCGAGTAATGAGACAGCAAAACATAAAAGAAAATCGGAGAGGAACAGTGATGTCTTCAGACAGAAGAACTTAGTGGATTGAGGGCTGCGAGGTTCTGGACAACAGGGGAGAGGGAGGACATTTATAAGGAAAACTAAATAAAGACTTGATTTAAATAAAGCATAGGAAAAATCTAGACCCCAAATCAAGCCTCAGCTTGAATTCTTTTCTAAGGGAAAGTTAAAATTGACAGCAGAGTCTGTTTCCCACACATTTGGCTATTTTCAACCTCTCCTATCGTGGAGTCTGAAATATAGATATATTTTCCCAAGAACTGAACTAGCCCCTCATTTCTTTATGTCTTAAACTCCTTGCCCTCCCATGTCCTGTAACAATTCCAGTGAGAGACGCAGGAATAATTAAAATACACCAGTGCAATGAAAAGAAGTGTTCTTTATTAGGCAGGAGCCAGGTGCTCAAAGCACTTCACAATTTCCCCAAGTTCAGGTGTTGGGTTCTAGGGACCAGGGGACTTTTCCTGGAAAGCAGGAAGGGAACTCAGTGGTACTTGTGGGCCAGGGCATTGGCCACACCAGCCACCACCTTCTGATAGGCAGCCTGCACCTGAGGGGTGAACTCCTTGCCAAAGTGGTGAGCCAGCACACACACCAGCACGTTGCCCAGGAGCTGCGGGGAAGAGACAAGAGACATGTGCATGATTAGCAGACAGACCCAGCCAAGACTCAACGTATTCCAGCACCATCCACAGCCCCAAGCTGTGCCCCTAGAATATAAGCAGAAAGATAGCTGGATCTCAGATGTTACTACCCTTGTGACTCCAAACATATCAGACTGATTTTACATTTACAAATGTTTCTTTCCTCCTGCCTTAATCCAGAACTTAAGTTACCATGGTAATTCTTTCCAACTAGGCAAAGAAGCAATCAGATTTTATCCTCTTTGCTTTCAAAGGAAAAGACAAGGGAAAACAGTATTAGGAAAAAAAATGATTTTGAATGGATTAAAAGCACTTTTCAAACACTCAAAAGTTCAATCAAAACAATAAAGAAAATAATTTGCAGGAAACAAAAAGAGAACAAGAGGAAACAACTGTGAGCAAGAGGGTAAAAGAAAAAGAAAAAAAAAAAAAAACAGTCCTGAGGAGTCCATACTGATGCTGTTGGAATACCTCCTTTCCACTCTAAACAGCACTCAAGGCTCATACCCTTTCTGGACACCATGAACTTAATCTTAAAAAAAGAAAAAGGAGAACACCAAGGGTCCCACAGACTCACCTTGAAGTTCTCGGGATCCACGTGCAGCTTGTCACAGTGCAGCTCGCTCAGCTTAGCAAAGGTACCCTTGAGGTTGTCCAGATTCTTCAGGCCTTCACTAAAGGAGTTCAGCACCTTCTTGCCATGGGCCTTGACCTTGGGGTTGTTCATAACAGCATCAAGTGGACAGGTCCCCAAAGGAGTCAAAGAACCTCTGAGTCCAGGGGTAGACAACCAGCAGCCTGAGGGGTGAAAACAGCACAGAGGGCAGAGGAGTCAGAGCCTGTCAGAAGCCCAGGGGACTGAGCATTCGACCTGCCCAGCTTCCATTCACTCTCCGTAAGCCTGCCTTGCCACCTGGATACCTACCTGCCCAGGGCCTCACCACCAACTTCATCCACGTTCACCTTGCTCCACAGGCCGGTGACGGCAGCCTTCTCCTCACCAGTCAGATGCACCATGGTGGTCTCTTTGTGGTTGCTAGTGAACACAGTTGTGTCAGAAGCAAGTATAAGCAGCAGCTGGCCCTGCTCTTCCTTTTATGCCCAGCCCTGATCTTGCCCTCCCTGGGGCTGTGAGATTGGCCCAGGCCTGGGTGTGGTTCTGCAGGGTGAGGCCTGAATGGTGACTGCCATCCCTCTCCTTGACAGTTTTGACACCTGCTTGTGAGTCTGACTTCAGACCCTGGTCTTCTCTCTACGGATCTCTAGGTCCCATCCTAGCAATACAACTCGCTACTAGAATAATCCTGCAACTTTGAGAATCACAACATGGCAATCTCTCAGAGAGGGCCTCTTCCATTTTCTTATTACACAAACGAAGAATCCCAGGTCCAGAAAGTACAAAGCCTTTATCCACTGTGGTTCTACCTAAAAGCATATGGATGGTTCTCCTCCTGTCCTCAGACTGGGCAACATAATTACAAGGACAGCATGGGTGGAACCGCTGCCTCGGTTCTAACTATATCTCTTCTCTCGGTTTGGATTAAATCGTCCTAGGAAGAAACCAAACATCCATCCATCCATTCACTCATTCATTCATTTTTTTTTCTTAATTTAGTCATATAACCAAACAAATGATGATTTGAAAGTGGAATTACATATGAATCAGGAGTGTCCTGTGAAGTAACAACTCTATTCAGTTTTGTGGACCCACAGATGAAAACATAGAGATTTCTCGACATACCAAGAAATAAAAACAACCAAAAAATCGATTATAAACCAAAATTGTTGGTAACACTGAGGGAAGCAATGTCTTTCATTAACCTGAGACATAAAAAATGGTTTCTTCCTGGTCTGTTAGAGAAGCTTTTCTGTGACTAGAAATGAGGGACAGGAAAATGGAAAGGCCCTCTGGCTTTGGCCCAAATTTTTCCCCCCTAGACAACTAAGAATGCTGTCTGTATAACCATTTCTTTTATTGAAATTCATCACCCATAATTCCATTTTCTCTACATATTTCTGTTCGCTTCAATCTTTTTTACTAGCATATATCCTTCTATCTCTACAGTTTTTCCAATATCCTTCCCCTCACGTTTCTCTCCCCCATGTCATGAGTTCTGATGACTAACTTCTTAGGTGAAGAAAACCTGAAGTGGAGAATTCTGCTCCTTACCATTAAAAGATACCATAAAAAAATCAAAGGCTGTGAGCATTTCTGAGTTCAGCATCGGCTCTCGGTATTCCCGAAGAGCCCTGCTGGTTCTTTTTCTAATTTCCCATCATCTGTGTCTCCTGCATCTGAGCCTGCTACTGAATTCCCATTTCCTTTAAGCAAGGAAAGGGCCATGAATTTTTTGACTTACATTGTTTTTCCCACCTTAGAATCTCCTTTCGATCCAGGCACCCCAATGTCTAGAATCACCTTTCTCTCTCCATTGCCATCACTGGCAACAAATATTTAACAGAAATTTCTCATCCTCTCAGCTCTAACACTAAGAAACCCCAACTACAAAAACATTTCTAGGTGAACCAGAAGAAAAGGACTTCTCTATTTCTACCCATTTCAAATGAACTCCTAAAATCCCCACTTCCATTGCTCCATTTCCTAAACTACTTTTTCCATCTTTGCTAGGTAAGTAAGGATTCCTTTCTCCTTTTACTTGGCCCAAGCCCATCAAGTACTTGTGAACAACCTCTTTCTGATTATTCTCAGGCGATGTAGGAAAGGCTTGGTTCTTGTCTGGTAATCTGGAGGTTAGGTCAGAATTACGTGCCCCAAAAGATTATAGGGGTTAAAGAGATAAAATTCCAGCATTCTCTATTTATATTCATTCTTCTCTAAAACGCTTAAGCAAAGATGTTCTTACTATTGGTCTATTCCTGGGGCAAGATTCCACATGTTGACTTACAGGGAAAGAGGACCATCCAGTGTTCTAAATGTTTAAATAACAAACAAACACACACACACACACACACACACACACGCACACACACACACGTGCACGCACACACACACACATTGAGCTGTAGGCTTTGAATTTCATCTTACTAAATTTATAACTTCATTACCTTTACCATTGTTTTACATTCAGACTGTTTTCAAGACTCTATTCCACACCCCTGATGTCAGAGTTCTGGTATAAGTGTGCGAAGGGAGGTCTTCTAGGGAAGTTTGGGCATGCCTTCTGCAGGAACTCTCTGTCATGAGAAATTCACAGCCCTTACTAAATAACAGTATTGCATATGTTTATACTTTCCTGTAAAGAGCCAAATTGTCGAGGCCACAGCTTTGCCATCTTGACTGACTGAAATTAGCGTCTACTTGGACTTCCCCTACCATTTCCTGTACTCAGAAAGTGTTCCCCTAAGTTCTCTTATGTCTTCTTCCTCAGCCTTCTTTGCCATGAATGACCCGTGGACTAAGCTTTTGTACTGGCGACTGCTGGAGCCACCTCGTTCCTGGCTTCAGGACAGAAGCTGCTGTTCTTGCTCAGATCACGGCTGCTACTTGGCATGACTGCAGAGGGAGGCAGACTTCTCCTTTTCTTACCCACTACCATGCAGGGACAAGGCTGCAAGTTGTAATAAGACATCAAAAGCGCAGACATATCACATGAAAATAAGAATAAACTGATAAATGTGATTATGTTCTGAGCCTCAGGCTCACATCGCGATCAGCATTCAAAGATTCTAGAAAGGTTCTCGACCCACTGCCATCTTCACCATTTTAAGCTTATTTCTACCCTGTGAAGGGTAGCACAGGGTGTGTACTTACGTTGATCCCAGCCCCAGTGACCACTAAACCCATGCATGTCCATGCATATGAACAGACACACATACACACACGTGTGCACGCACACACATACGCATACACCCTATGTCCCCAAAAGAGAGACAGAAAGACATCTTTTCCCTTTTCTCCAGTTTGTCAAATTTGCATACTTCAATGTTTTGAACCAGGATGGACCTGGTCTGAGTATAATCAAGAGGACAAGCATTGAGAGATTCATGCCTGCCATCCAGAGGTGTGTGGTTTGATTTGGTTCAAAAATGACACTCAACTAGGGGCGCCTGGGTGGCACAGTCATTAAACATCTGCCTTCAGCTCAGGGCATGATCCCGGCGTTCTGGGATCGAGCCCCACATCAGGCTCCTCCGCTAGGAGCCTGCTTCTTCCTCTCCCACTCCCCCTGCTTGTGTTCCCTCTCTCGCTGGCTGTCTCTCTCTGTCAAATAAATAAAAATAAAATCTTTAAAAAAAAATGACACCCAACTAGAACACTGTTGGACATACAGTAGTGTTTAGTTTTAAATTCCGTCCAGTCATTTTGGCATGTCTACAGCATAGCCCTTATTTTCCTGGGTCAGGCACATTTAGTTTTCACTCTTCTCTCCCAGATGCACAAACTCTTGGTTACCTCAGTTAAGCATCCTTCCAAAAATTAAATTAAATTCATAAAATTAAACAAAATAAAAATATTCCAAGAAGATCAGAACTCACAGAAATGATGGACATACATTTTAAAAGTCATATTTCTGTATGAAAAACAATAAAAGCCAATCTAGCGATGAGATTGATAAAGTTTGTGCTAGTTATTACAAACAATCAATGTCTCAGTCTGTAGTGACCACGCAAATATCTCCTCCATTGGGTTCAGACGGTAATTCAGAATTAGATTTTGTTGACAACACGAAGTGGGCCAGGGTGTTGATTTATGAAAAGCAAAGGGGTGATTTTTCCCAAGTTAAATTTGAAAGTGAACATCCTAGGAGCACAGTCGTGGCTTCAGTCTGGGCCCCTTTACAAATATACAAGGTATTAGTTCATAAGGCCAAGTGTCCAGGAGGCTCTGAGCAGAAAGCAAATGTCTGATCAGTGTTTCCCTTCCCTCATTCTATACTGGCACATCGACACCAAAGGACCTCTCTCCAGGTCCCTGGTTCAGAGTATCCTCTAGTTCCAGCAGTTCTAAGGCAATAATCATTCACTCATTCATTCAGTCACCAACCACCTTAATTAATAAATATTGACCTCCTGCCTATAAAGGAAAGTCAAAGGCACGGTGGTCATGTGGGACAGTACAAAATAGGCAGAAATGTTTATACAGCATAGAGTGTGAGTGTGAGGGATAAGAAGAAATGTGAAGAATAGGAAGAGGGGAAGGCTTTGGAAAGATTTTCTTAGGCAATATTGGAAAGTGCGTTGAGGCTAGGGTGCAAAGGCATCACAAGTGATAAGCAAACATGCAGTTTGTCTGAAATGGGAGGGTGGGAGCAGGAATTATTGAGGGACATGTTTGGGGCAAGTAAAAGGGAGGTAGTTCCTTAGAGCGGGCATGCTTGATGGAGCGTGATGTTGCCGGCTACACTGCAGGCAAGGGAGGTAGGGAAAAAGGAAACACAGCAGTGTCTTGATCATTCATTATGTCTCTAACTGAGCACCGTAGTTTCTACTAATTGTAGGAAATAGGTCAAAGAATTAGCTGAGGGCTGTGTCTTCAGTTGTAAGTCTTCCCTAGAGCCCCTGTAATGCCAGTGTTCTCTGTAGATTTATACATTGACCATGCCTGTGCTTTGGAGGGAGAAGTGTCAATCACTAGTGGTATGTATGATCCCCTTCCTTTCTCATTTCCCTTGACCTCTTTGACTAAGACACAAGAGCTTCCGATCTGTAGACCCCCAGGGATGTTCCATACCCCCAGACAAGAAAATAAAATAAATGAAATGAATCAGGAAGTTGAGCTGAAGGTTCTTTATTAGACAGAAACCATACCCTTGATGGTGGACATTATTTCCCCCAGTTCAGAAGATAGAATTTAGGGGAACAGGGTCTTCCAGGCATCACCAGGAAACAGGCCAGGAGCTCAGTGGTACTTGTGGGCCAGGGCGTTGGCCACACCAGCCACCACCTTCTGATAGGCAGCCTGCACCTGAGGGGTGAACTCTTTGCCGAAGTGGTGAGCCAGCACACACACCAGCACGTTGCCCAGGAGCTGCGGGGAAGACAGAGATAGACGTGCATGCATGATTCAGAGAGAAATCAAGCTAGGCTGCTGAGAAACTGAGCCAACGATCTTTTTTTTTTTTTTCCTGACCACACTCCAGCCCACACTGACCTTCACATTATCTCCATCAGCATAAACAAGTAAATATATATGTATGTATACCGTATATTTTTATTATGCATATACTTAACAATTAGTTGGTTAATTAGAATGATGCTGGGCTGTCTCTTAGCAGCTACTGCTGCCCTACTTCTCTACTTCTGGTCTATCATCCTCAGATTTTTTTTTCTTTTCCTTTCCATTGAGTCTTGACGCGATAGACATGCAATTTTTCTTTTTTCTTTTTTATTTAAATTCAATTAACCGACATATAATACATCATTAGTTTTTGACTTAATTTTCAATGATTCATTAATTGCATATAACACCCTATGCTCATCACATCACATGCCCAATTATTCTTTAATTTTGAGATGATTTGTAGCCTCTAGAGTGTCAACTCTTTGAAGAGCCCTTCCAATCCCCATACGGAAAGACAGAAAGACTTTTCCAAGTGCAGAAGGAGAAGATGAGAACTAGTGTGTATAAGTTGGGTATTGAGTAGGGGAAAAAGTTAGTAAGAAAAAGAGAGGGGCAAAAGATAAGTAATTAAGTAAAGAGCTTGATGAAATAAAAGCTTGTGAGAAAGGAAACTATGGAATACTGAAGGGTAACATGAAATTATGTAAATTCTGAAAAGCATTCAAAGATGATACATACTGAAGTGAAAAGGAAGGGGGGGGGAGAACAGGTAGGGAAAAGAATCAGAGTGAAAGACTACAAAGTGAAAAGGAAAAAACAGAGCATGTCGTAGACTCACCTTGAAGTTCTCGGGATCCACGTGCAGCTTGTCACAGTGCAGCTCACTCAGCTTAGCAAAGGTGCCCTTGAGGTTGTCCAGATTCTTCAGGCCTTCACTAAAGGAGTTCAGCACCTTCTTGCCATGGGCCTTGACCTTGGGGTTGTTCATAACAGCATCGAGTGGACAGGTCCCCAAAGGAGTCAAAGAACCTCTGAGTCCAGGGGTAGACAACCAGCAGCCTGAGGGGTGAAAACAGCACAGAGGGCAGAGGAGTCAGAGCCTGTCAGAAGCCCAGGGGACTGAGCATTTGACCTGCCCAGCTTCCATTCACTCTCCGTAAGCCTGCCTTGCCACCTGGATACCTACCTGCCCAGGGCCTCACCACCAACTTCATCCACGTTCACCTTGCTCCACAGGCCGGTGACGGCAGCCTTCTCCTCACCAGTCAGATGCACCATGGTGTCTCTTTGTGGTTGCTAGTGAACACGGTTGTGTCAGAAGCAAGTATAAGCAGCAGCTGGCCCTGCTCTTCCTTTTATGCCCAGCCCTGATCTTGCCCTCCCTGCTGCTGTGAGCAGATTGGCCCAGAACACAGCAGAAGCTTATTGGTTTGTGAGAATGTGGGTTGCGTCCTCATTCCCCAGTTCCCTTCAGTTGCCCTGAGGGTGGCGTTCTCGGTGTTGCGTGTCTTGACTCAGAATCCCTGCTCTATCTCTTCCCAGTTCATTCCCTTCAGCAGCGGCTTCCATGAATACATGACAGCTCTCATTCATGTGCATATGATGTAGACTGATACAGTGAAATGTTCCTCAGAGTTTAACTCATCTAGTCCTTTCACTTCGTAGATAAGGACACTAAGCCCTAGAGAACAGAAATGTTATCAAGTTGACTCTATGTGGTACTTCTCTTTGTCTCTAGAGATATTTGAAAGTGGTTGGAATGAATAAATGCTTTGCCATACTTTTAACTTGCTTTCTTTCTCCTTCCTTGGATAAATACTTCTAGTAACAAAACTCTTCTCATTCCTTCACTGAAATAAATATCCTTTGAAAGAATGAGAAGTAATGAATATTGTTTCTCTACCAGTTACTGAAATACATCTGGGGAGCATGGATTTAACGGAAACAATTTAATGAGTGATAAAGAAAAAGATATCGGAGACCTATAACGTGATTATTTAAAACTATGGTATGATTCAAGAAAGAATGCAGAGGATTTGCAATGAAGATTTACCTTATTCAACCAGATTAAGTCTGGCAAGGTTTCTGGGAAAATGCAGGTGCAGAAATTTCCAGTTGTGTCCTCAGGAAAAAAGTAGAGTTAGATCTGGAAATGAAGATTCAAAGGGAATTTTAGTCTTTTCTGAATGCAAAATAGTATTACATTGACCTACAGATACATACCCTGTAGCACAGCTAGACAGAGGGAGGGAGGGAGGGAGGGAGCGAGGGAGCGAGGGAGCGAGGGAGCGAGGGCGGGACCAACCAACAGAAAGGAAGAGAATGGACTGGGATGGAAATCAGAAGGCAAAGAATATAAAGAAGAGGAGGAGAGAGATAAGCAATTTCAAAATTTAGCAAGGATGTGGATCAGTAAAACTCTCAGGCTCTGCTGGGACAGTGTAAAATGCTATACCTGCTTTAGAAATATCTGACAGTAGCTACTAACGCAGAATATATGCAAAGCCTACGAGCTAGCAATCACTCTTCTAGAAATGCAGAAATGCATGCTTGTGTGAGTCCAAAGACTGTGACATCAGTATGCACGACGATCCCAAACTGCTAGCAACTTAAATGTTCCTCATTCAGCAGAAGAGATAAATCGTGATATAGAGAAAGAATGAAATATTACACAACAATGAAAAGAATCAACCACTGCTTCCCTTGCAGAAATACAGATGACCGTACAACATCGCGTCAATTAAAAGTAACAGAGGGGGGACACCTGGGTGGCACAGCGGTTAAGCATCTGCTTTCAGCTCAGGGCGTGATCCTGGCGTTATGGGATCGAGCCCCACATCAGGCTCCTCCGCTATGAGCCTGCTTCTTCCTCTCCCACTCCCCCTGCTTGTGTTCCCTCTCTCACTGGCTGTCTCTATCTCTGTCGAATAAACAAATAAAATATTTAAAAATAAAAAATAAAAGTAACAGAGGGGTTCCTGGGTGGCTCTTGATTTCGGCTCAGCTCATGATGGTTGTGAGATCGAGCCCCATGGTGAGCTCTGCGCTGAGCATGGAACCTGCCGGAGATTCTCTCTCTCCCTCGCTGCAGCTTACCCACCTGCATGCACAGGCACTCTGTCGCACTGTCTAAAAAAAAAAAAAAAAAAGGAACTAGAGACAATGATTCAATGTATATGATTTATATGCAAAAAGCAGGACGATGTAACTGTAATTTAAATCACAAGGGGGAGTGTTATATGATAGGAAGGTGCAAAGGAGCCATGAGTGATCTTAAAACTATGTTACAGATTATCTGCCTTTAACCTGAAAGGGAAGAAAAACTATGGAAAACTTCAAGGACCTGGGTGACATGGTTTGGTTTGTATTTTTAAAAAAATTATTCTGGCTTCCAAATATAACTGGATTTACGGGGTAAAATAAATGAGAAACAAATAGTTAGGATGATATTATAGCTGGTGGGGGTGGTAAGAATGTCATCTCTATTTTCAGGCTTAAGCAATGGATGATGTGCTAGTCCCTAGATGGAGAACAGATCAGCAGGAATAGATTAGGAAACTGTTGGGAGTTTTTTTGGATGCACTGTATTCGATGCACTCTTGAGCAATGAGATATGGACCACCAAACAAATAGTCAGATATATGGGTCTGGAGCTCATAAACAATACAGTCGTTTCGAAAATACACGACGGAACAGGGCACAGAGGAACAGAGCAGCGTGTATTGCGTAAAATGCTACCACTACCTTCTCAATAATGACAGCCAAAGCACTTTACAGTGACCTCCTTAAAACCCTGGAACACAGTTGTGAGGTAGGAATTTTTATTCCATTTTACAAACAAGGAAATTCATGCTGGAAAATGTTCACCAAACTTTTCAAGGTGATGGGGCTGGATTTGATCTTTTACTGCTAATCCCAAAGCCCTGGCTTTTCACTTCTATGCCAGGGAATTGGGCACAGAATTTGAAGTGATGGCCACAAAAGTGGACGTGCTCAACTGCCAGCTCCGAACAAGAGACTTTTGGCATTTTCTGTCCTGAGAATAGACTTTCCTCTTTTCATTCACGGGCAGGGAACCCAGCTGTCCTCGGTGACTTCACCACTTTCTACTGCGTTCCATTCCAAGTCCTGTGGTATCTTGGCCACAGTGGTCTCTTACTTGAGCTGTTCTTAGTTTCATTGCTTCTGTGAAGTTCAGTCCTTTGCCCTTATTATAATCACAGCACATTCCTGTGACTACATCTGAGTGAGACCCTGCCTTGTCGGTTCTATACCCATACATGGATCAGTTTCCCTAAAATTCCCCATTCACTATGTTACTCTTGTGTGCAAGAAATTTAACTGGTACTTTGCTTATAATAATAGCTTCTATTCCTGCCTTTCATGGCAGTAGTGTTCCTAATTCTGTATCACCCCACTGCTTTTTTTTTTAAGGTTTTACTTTTTTATTTGTCAGAGGGAGCGAGCACGAGCAGGCGGAGGGGTAGGCAGAGGGAGAAGCAGCCTCCCCGCTGAGCAAGGAGCCAATGCAGGACCCTGGGATCCCTCCTGAGTTGAAGGCAGATGCTTAACCAACTGAGCCACCCAGGCATCCCCACTGCACTGCTTTTAAGGGGCTAATTTCTCCTCTGTCACTTAGACCCAGCATGCTAATTCCCAAATTTGTCATTTTCCCACATAAATGGCCTTTTATCTCCACCAAAGGCTTAATGGAATTGGAAACATGTTCCAGGTCACAGTGCTAGCAGATAAGGTACAGAGTCAAACCAAGGCAGTTAGTCCCTGTGTTTTAGGAACAGTTCCTCCATTAATACCACTGAAGACACTAGGGAAAGTCTAGAGCATGGCCCTTGCCTGGGTCTCTGGGAAGCTCCATCTCCACACTGTTACAGCTGATAAAAACATGTTTCTTATATTATTTAATCTAAGTGAAATAAATATAGCATCAAAAAACTCGGAGATTATAAAAATAGCAGCCTAGACAGGTCCCCTACTTGGAGCTCTAATGTGCCTCTACTCACTATATCAACAGTCTTCTTGCATTTCCCAAGAAAACCTCCATTTGCTCCCTTGCTCTGGAGCCACTATTCAGCTCAAGAGTCCACTTTCCCTTCCTAGAAGTAACTGCCCCTTGAAGGCACTCTTTTTTTTTTAAGATTTTATTTATTTAGANCTCCCTTGCTCTGGAGCCACTATTCAGCTCAAGAGTCCACTTTCCCTTCCTAGAAGTAACTGCCCCTTGAAGCCACTCTTTTTTTTTTTTAAGATTTTATTTATTTAGATGACAGAGAGAGAGAACAGCCAGCGAGAGAGGGAACACAAGCAGGGGGAGTGGGAGAGGAAGAAGCAGCCTCCCAGCAGAGGAGCCCGATGCGGGGCTCGATCTCAGGACCCTGGGATCACGCCCTGAGCCAAAGGCAGACACTTAACGACTACGCCACCCAGGCGCCCCTGAAGCCACTCTTATCTTGCAGAATCTTATGCAGCTCTTCTCTATTCTCCCCAAATAGCCTCCTTCCCTGAAGAAGTGCTTTCTTTTAGCTGAATCGACGTAAAAGATAAAAACCAAGAGAGGAGATAAGGATATTCATTACAGAGCACAATTTTTATTTTACTTGATTATATAGCAGTTAGGTGTGGAGGCAGGGCACCCTGCCCATCTTCAGGAGAGGGACTCTTGGAACACAGGTCCCTCCGGCAGGCACCTCAGTGGTACTTGCGGGTCAGAGCGTTAGCCACGGCAGTTGTCAGCTTCTGCCAAGCAGCCTGCACCTGGGGGGTGAACTCCTTGGTAAAGTGGGTCGCCAAGACAATCAATATCATGTTGCCTAGAAGCTGGAGAAAGAGTAGGATACAAAGAAATAGTGCCGAGTGAACAGAAAACCTCAAGCTGGCCACATCGATTTTCTTCCTGATAGGAAGTTGAGCAACGTTCGGGGCCATGCTCCCACAAAAGTTTACCATCATATGCTGGACACTGGAGTCAATATGACTCCCAGCCCTGTACCTCCCATTGTGTTCTATCCTTCTCTCCTTTGCCCTGTCAACTTCTGAGCCCAAAACATTGCCATGGACGGCTTCTCTTTTCTAGAGGGATTATAGGACTGCAAGGGGCCTTAATATGTATAGTCTCCGTCCCCAGATAATACATTCTTTCAAATCGTTTGGACACTCAGATGACAAAGAATCCTGAGCCAAGTACACAAGCGCATTTCATCACTGCTAAAGGGGACGAGGGGTCAGATTGTCCATTGAAAAGATTGCTCTTATTTTGTCTTGCTTAGTCCTGGTTCTAAACTCAAGAATCATGCAGAAATGTATTCATCATTTTTAGAGAAAATGTCAGTTACCAAAAGTAAGATGTTCTTGCTATAATTGCACTGTCCCAGCCAAAAACATTTAACTCGATTTGGCCAGTGTTCTTCACGCATGCATTTTTTCAGAAATGTAAGATGGCTAGTGGCCTCCACTGGTCATGGTATTTACCCTAATCGGTCTTACCTATGACCTTTGGAACAACCTACCTACCAAAATCAAGCCCCTCCTTGAAATAGAATGTCCCAAAATATGGGATCAGACTTAACTACCTGTGTTTTCTAACATATCCACACTGCGAATATCTAGGATGAAAGGACAAAGCTCAGGCATGCCCAGAACTCACCTTGAAGTTCTCGGGATCCACGTGCAGCTTGTCACAGTGCAGCTCGCTCAGCTCAGCAAACGTGTCCTTGAGGTCATCCATATGTTTAACAGCATTTCCAAAGGAGGTCAGCACCTTCTTTCCATGGGCCTTGACCTTGGGGTTGCCCATTATTGCAGACTCAGAGGACAAGTTCCCAAAACTGTCAAAGAACCTCTGGGTCCATGGATAAACAACCAGGAGCCTATGGGACGATCACAGTCACAGACGAGATGGGAAGTCAGAGCAGGTAAGAGACCTGACCAATACCCCTTCAGGAATACTTTCTGCCTTTCTGCCCCCCTCCAGCGCCTACCTTCCCAGGACCTCGCCTCCAACCAACTCCACATTCACCCTGGCCCACAGGCTAACAACAGCAGCCTTCTCCTCGGCAGTAAAATGCACCATGGTGTCTGGTAGCTTACTGGTGACCAGTAATGTGCCAGAAGCGAGTCTGTGTTGTTACTTCTCTGTGTGGCCTTTTATTCCTCATTTCTAGTTTCTAGGCCCTCGCTTCTCCCAATGAAATGAGACCATTGGTCAAGGGTGGGTTGTCACACCAGGGGTGGGGTTTGGACAAGGGAGGGTCAGCAGGATGGACATCTGGGTCTCTGATAGCACTGGGTGGCTCTATCAGGGGGATTCTGCTGTCCTTTCCCCACTGTCTACTAGGCATTTCCTATCTCAAGCTCCCCACCCCATTATCCCTGAGGTGACCTTGTTGGCTGACCATGAGGGACAACTAGAATTAAAAGGAGTAAGAATTAGAAATCTGTTGGGCATTATATCGGATGATTACAAGATACCATTCATTGTTCACCTTGGGTATAAAGGAAGCCACAGCTTTTCTTGGTCATCATTTTTTTTCTAAAACTTAGACAAGGCTCATAGTTTTATAGTGTTTGTAAGAAGAAAAGATTCCAATCTAGCCTCAGTTCAGATACAAGACAGGTAAAAACTGGGTAATTTAGAGAACTAGTATTGCACTATTGTCGTTGAGTTCTATTAAAATATATGTACTTGTTTGAGTACATTTTTTCACTCTGACTACACAGCAGTGTCTCTGGCCGATACCATGTATCCACTCATCTATGTCAGAAAATACACAATTGAGTACTGGGGAAAATTGCTTGTTCAGTGGAGGGAATATTGACTCTGGCAATAGTGATTGATTAAGGCAGGTGTCTTTGCTGGATCCACACTCCCTTGTTGTGCTTAACTGTTCCTCATATCTAATGAGGCAGAGGCAAACTTCACTGACAGTATTCCACACACTGCTGTCCCTGTCACCTAAGGTGCTTTGGTCTCGTGCATCTCAGACAAGCATTTATCGGTCTAAACGAGGCACACTTCCAGAGGGAGAGAGAATGGCTTGTTTTTTGTTTTTTGTTTTTTGTTTTTTCTCTCTCAGAGTTTATTACTCCCACATTTTGAGCTCCAGGAAGCTGGTTTGTTTCTCCCCAAGACCAATTTCACCAAAAAAAGCCAGTTTAAGAAATAATCTCCATGTGTATTTACAAAGGTACTCTAAAATTTAAAAAGTTCAACTCAATGTATTAGTGTTGAATTTCAGCTATTAGAAAAGAAATCCTTTGGGGCGCCTTGGTGGTGCAGTCGTTAAGCATCTGCCTTCAGCTCAGGGTGTGATCTCGGTGTTATGGGATCGAGCCCCACATCAGGCTCCTCCGTTATGAGCCTGCTTCTTCCTCTCCCACTCCCCGCTTGCTGGCTGTCTCTATCTCTGTCGAATAAATAAATAAAATCTCTAAAAAAAAGAAAAAAAAGAAATCCTTTGAGACAGTGAGAATTTTTATCAATTCATCTTGGAAAAAACTTACACTTAAAATGTGGATTGTTCTGCCCTCACCATGCTTGGCAGTTTACTGTGGTGCCTTCTGAAATACAGGGTTTTTCTTATTACCACCACCTATGTCATTCATAAAGGGCTAATTGAATTTGCAGCATTTGAGAAATGCCTTTGAAAAATATCTTTTAAAAGTAGCAAAATGATCAAAAGAATAAAATGTAGAAAAACAAAACAAAACAAAAGTAATACAATCTGGATAAGAATTGGTAAGGTGCCAGAGCTAGTTTACCATGACAGGATTGCTCTCAGTCCCAAACTATGATGATGTGAACACTNTCTCAGTCCCAAACTATGATGATGTGAACACTTTGGTACAGAGATATTAAAAAAAAAAAAAAAGTGTGACTCAATCCCAAAAAGATTTCTTCAAGGGGAGAAGTCAATGAAATGAAAGAAAAACAAGGAAACTTTGGCCACAGCCAGGAATCCCACCTCCCCTCAGCCATGGGCATGGTCTGAGGGAATGGTCTCAGGGTCCCCACTCTCCCATGGCCCTGGTGCTTGTCTCCCCAGTGTGCACACACTGCAACCCCTTAGACTCAGGGACATTTGCAACTCTGAATGTTGGCAAACAGCCTCCCATCTTCCCAGCAAACCAGACAGTGATTCTGGCAATTACCTCTAACTCTTGTTTTTTTCTCATCTTCTCTAGACAATTACTTTCCAAGACTTTTTGATTTCTCTCCTTCATGGCTGTTCCACACTTTCACTTGACTTCCACGCTCACTGTTCCCACTGTTGAGTAGAAGCTTATCACATCAATGTTAACCCATCATCATGGTCATCTAACAGTTTTACAGTCATTTATCACATATTTAAAAAGCAAATATTGGGGCACCTGGATGGTTCATTTGGTTAAGTGTCTGCCTTCAGCTCGGTTCACGATCTCAGGGTCCTGGGATTGAGTCTTGCATGGGGGGTGGGGAGTCCCTGCTCAGCGGGGGGCCTGCTTCTCCCTCACCTGCTGCCCCTCCTCCCGGGCTCACGTTCTCTCTCTCACTCTCTCCTTCTCCAACAAATAAATAAAATCTAAAAATAAAAACGTAAAAAGAAATAAAAACCAAATATCTACTGAGTCCAATCATGCCATGGATTGTTCTAAAAACTGGGGATCTTGAAAAATAAAAAGTGTATATAGTGTCATGCTCACATTCTAGGGGGCAGAGGAGACTGACACTGAGAATTAAATCAGCGAAGAAGAGAATTTCAGATGTGTGTTATATGACAAGAAAAAAATGCATCTGATGACATGGTAGCAAGTGACTAGAGAAAAATAATATAAGGATAGCAGTTCTAAAGGAAGTTACATTTGAAGAGGGACCTTAATGACAAGAGGGAGCCAGGCATACGTCGTTTGGTGAAACAAGCTCCCAGAAGCGGGGAAGGGCAGGTGCAAAACTCGAAGGCTGGAGAGAAAAGGAAAAAGAAAGAAGGAGAAAAAAAAATGTCCTTTAGAGAAAGACATTACAAGGTCTGAGAGAGAGGTGTTAAGGGAAGAGTGGGAGGGAGCAGAGTTGGAGCGACTGGCCCTGGCCTCGCTGTTTGGGCACATGCGGGTGGAGTGGGTATTTTACACGAAGGCATGGAAACCAGTAGATATTTGTAAATGTGAGCATGATCGCTAATCTACTCAGCACCCACAGCGAGGCTTACCACGCTACAGCCTTGCTTATAACCCCGAATTAACCTCCAGCCCATCGGATATGCCTGTGATCTAGCCGCCCCAGTGGCTCTATGCAATTCCTTTCCTTTTCCTTTTGATCTTGAAGAGCTCATCTGCTTCACTGAGCTGCCTTCTCAGCCTCTTCCGGCTCATCTTCCCACCTAAACCCCCTCCTCTCTGAGTGCTTCACAGGGAAGTCCCTTCTCTGAAACACTGCAGCAAATCTGCCCCCTGGGACACAGTCTCTCTTGATGACACGTAAGCAATATACCANCTGCAGCAAATCTGGCCCCTGGGACACGGTCTCTCCTGATGACACGTAAGCAATATACCGTTCCCCAGCAGCTCTGACCACGTACACCACGAAGTTCTTCCGTAAAGCCCAAGGCCAGTTCTTTAGGGATGATTTCAAAAAGAGTCACCCCCTGCTCGGACCTCCAACCCCTCCCATCCCTAATCTACCCTCACAAGGGCTTGTGACAAACCAGCTGCTTTTAGAAAACGCTTCCCTCTTATCAGGAGAATGGAATTACAGTCCTTGCCTGGACCCTGCCCTTTTCAGACCTGGGTTAATTTTCCTCCGAAGAATCCCCACACTGGTACTCAACCTCCATCCACGTCCTTGGTTTTCACTGGCATCTTCACTCAGGCCCATATAATCATCTGGTTTGGAGGAGTTCTTGTCCCATGACACCAGGCCTCTCTCATCAGAGCCCCCAAGTGTATGTTCTCCCCAGGTTTATGTCCCAGGCACATGTTCCTTTCATTGCCTTGTTGTTTTTTATTTTCTTGCCAAAATCTTTACTTCATACAAAAATTGAATGGGGAAATTGCACACACACACACACACACACACACACTCACACTTAGAATTCAACATATAATTCCTGGGGTTCCTACAAGTTTAACAGCAATGGGAAAAGTAGAACTGAAAACGATTACTGAAGAATTCTTTAGCAGAGCACTATTATTACCATTATGATTATTACTGTTACTAGTACTACCACTGCCATTGCTATTGTTTAAAAATAAAGCTGTTCCTGGTGACTCTACACCATTGGATCTCTATGGGCCAGGGCATTAGCTGCTCCAGTCACCATCTTCTGCCAGGCAGCCTGCACCTAGGGGGTGAATTCCTCACCAAAATAGTCTGACAAAACAGTCACGAGCGTGTTTCCCAGGAGCTGTGGAGGCGGCAAGAGGACATAGATGGGTACAATGAACAGAGTGCCCCACGGCCACCCAGCTCCCATTCAGAACCGCACCAATGTCAATTTCCCTCAAGCCTGGCATCTTGCGTGGTCACTAACACAAGTGTGTTCGCCCTGCAAGATTAGTACGTGGCCATGATTTCATTTTTTCTTTCTTCTCACCACCACCAACCTCGTATTTTGTGGGCTAAAAAGCAAAAATTCACGGGTTTCTTTCCATATGCACTCCAAGCCCCATGTTCTTGCCATTTCCCTCCTTCAGGGACACTCTGCCCCACTTCAGGATTTATAGGATGTAAGGTTGAAATGGGTCTCTGGGGGCAATTTTGTACCAATATCCAGCCAATATGTGAATAACCTTAGCAATAGATTCGTGAACCCTAGGTTCCTTCTTTATATGCAGCCAGCATATGCCTGCATAGATATTTCTCCTTGGTTTTGTTTTTTTCTGCCTCCCGGAGGGAAAAAAGTGAAAAATAAAAAGTAAAGTTGAAGTTCCTTCCAGACCATTGCACTTACCAATAGTCTATACAAGTCTCTTCTAAAAGCCAAAAGAGTTCAAACGAGTCCCTCTAGATTCTTGAGAAGCACTCCTTAGGCCCTTTGGTCTTACTTCCATCCTCTCAACGCCAGTATTTTCAAATATCCCCCCTCCCACAGCCATCCTTGGCTGCAGTCAGGTCGGTGCTCAGCTGTCTGAGGCGCCCCGAGGTTCAGAACAAGAGGATCTGAGCATCTCCTGGATTCATCCTGAAGGTCTCAGGGTCCGCCTGTAGCATATCCCAGGGTAGCCCACTCAACTGGACAAAAGTGGCCTTGAGATCGTCCAGGTTCCTTGTAGCTTCTCCGAAGGAAGTCAACACCTTGCCACGGAACTTCACTTGGAGTTTCTCATGATGGCAGAGGCAGAGCAAATGTTCCCGAGAACACGTCTGCCCAACCTCTTCCACATGCACCTTGCCCCATGGGCTTGCAAAGATATCCTTCTCCTCAGCCGCAGCATGAACCATGGTGTCTGGTATGGGAGCTTACTGGTAATCACAGATGTGTCAAAAGTAACTATTTCCTGCTGCTAGAATGTGTGGCCTTTTATTCTCCATGCATGAGTTATTGTCCCCTTGCTTCCCCTGATTCCACGAGGCTATGGATTAAGCCTAGACTCTGAATACAGTTGGGGTATCTAGGCACAGAAGCGTCTTGGAGTCCCCCCACACCACTGAATATGTGTTGTTCCTTGTTCAACTCAGTTATGAAAAATTTCTCTATTCACTTTTTCTTTTAGCTGTTCTTTCTCCACCCCATGACAGAAAATTTCAGTGGTCTTTGCCAGTCTTCCCTGAAATTCTTGTCACTCTCCCAGACATGTCCTTCGATTAAAGATGAAGCACGGGCACGAATCTGGAAAGTTCGGAGAGTTTAGATTTCTTTGGTTACCAGTACAGGAGCTGTGACGGTTTCAGTGGAAGTCTCCTTCAGTTAGGAGTGACTGCCACAGGCATAGTGATCTATTGGACCACACATCTTATTATCTATGTGCCCATTTAAAGTAAAGCGTGTCTGCTTGTCTGGAAAAATGGTTTACCTCTGTATTTGTGTCTACAACGGACTATGTATATTTCCCACAGCGCAAGGGTGTGTTCTGGCTGGGGGCCCAGGGTTTTGGTTTGGTGTAGCTCTTCCATCTCGGTGAAAATAATGGTAGAAGGTTCACTGGCAGGTCACGCTGATTTTAAAGAGCCAATTCTGATAAATGTTGGGTCCACTTTTCAGCTGGTGTTAGTCTGAGAATTTACATCAGGAAGCACTTCCTTTGCTTTCTCTCATGTGTTGTAAAACTACTGTAGGGGCACCTGGGTGGCTCAGTTGGTTAAGCATCCTCCTTCCACTTGGGCCATGATCCGGGGGTCCTGGCATCGAGCCCCACATCAGGCTCCCTGCTCAGCAGGAAGTCTGCTTCTCCCTCTTCCTCTGCCGCTCCCTCTACTTGTGTTCTCTCTCTCTCTGTCAAATAAATAAATTTAATTTAATTTAAAAAACCTCTAAAAGGGCAGAAATTCTTTTTTCTCTAATAGTCCCAGACATCACTGCACTTTAGATAATTTTATTTCTAATTCACTCCAGTTTTTGACAGGACACACTTCCAACGTGACAGAGTTCATCCTAATTGTTTATTCTCTGAAAGTGATGCATGACCTCAGATGCTATCTGATCAGGAGTCTTGAAACTTCGTAAATCTGGCTTGATTATTTACCCCTGAGACTAGATACCTGCTGATGGAATAAAAATGCAGATCAAAAGTTACCTGTGAATTGGATTTGAGAAAATCTCTATCTTTGAATTATTTTTCTCCTAACATAACAGATCGCCTGAAATTGTATTATTATAAAATTGTAAAATCTTTACAGTCCTGATGATCTCATGCAAAGCCTATATCTGTTCATTGATGGAGACTCAGGAAACGTTTAAAGGCCAGGAGAATGAAATTTATCCACAACTCAATAGCTGCTTTAGAGCAATAAGCAAAAATTTGTGAATTCTCACACCCTATTGATGAGATGGGAACTTTTCTGTTGGAATAAATGTTTAGTGCACAGAGTCTAAGGGAAACTCAGATTAGAAGCTCTTCAAGCTCTTCAAACTCTTCAACCCAACTTTGTGGGTTGAGTGTGGGCAGATATTTGACCACATCTGATGTATTCAGTGCAGAGCCTCTCTTAGAAGCACGACTTAAAGGCTGGTGTTCAAGCCTCTGAAAGCCTTAAGAAGTGAATGTGATTCTCAGTCACTCTCCTTCAGGCTGGTGCATTTCTGTGATCCCTCATGTCTGTGAACAGCCGCCCCGTGCTCCCAGAAACACAGACAGTGAGTCCAACAGTCATCTGGTACCACGGCTTCTCTCTTTGTTTTCAGGGCAACCGCTTTCCAAGGCTTGCTGACTCCTCCCTGTCCGCAGCTCTTCCACACTTCCAACCTTCCCATTTCTTTCTTTTTGTTGTTGTTTTTCAAGAGTTTATTTTTTCAAGTAATCTCTACACCCTACATGAGACTCGAACTCACAACCACAAAATCAAGAGGTGCATGTTCCACCAACAAAGCCACCCAGGTGCCCCGTGTCACTCCTGCTGACATTGCCTAAGTTCTCACCTATGAAGCTGGTTTTTCACAAAAGCCCCCTAAGGAGTTTTCAAATATCCTTTTGATGAATACTTTGAACTTCTATGCACCATTGATCGTTCTATGTACTGGTGATCTAAGATAAACAATTCAGAGAGGAAAACTGCTTTCTTGGAACTTTATTCTATAAAGGGGAACATACATAGAATAAGTAAATTAATCAAACAGCAAAACCATTTCATATATTATTATTTGCTATGAGGAAAATTCATATCTTGATGTGAGCAATATACAATTATGTTAGCAATGATCTCTTGAGACGGACAGTATTTGAGCTGAGACCATAATGACATGAAGAGGTTCCCATGGAAAAATATTAAGAAAGAAAGTTCTGGAAGTTGGAATAGCAAATTTAAAGCTCCAAGGCAGGCAAACGCACACACTCACACACATATACAGCCTGCACATACAGGTATGTAGACAGACAAACACTGGATCACTGCGGTTGATATGGAAATAGTAAAGAAGAGGGTGATCAAAGAGGACGGTGGAGGTAGCACCTGCTTAAATCTCTTCAGGATTATCTTCATTATCTTGAGTAAGAAGCCATTACAGAGTTTTAACTGTGATAATGACACCATTTCTAATCCATTTGTACTCTTGTCTAGATTAATATTGCAAGAATATCTTGTTCATTACGAAACTATTTTGCTCAAGTGGCTTTTATCAACTATTGAGAAATATTAGAGCCTATTTAAATATTAAATACTCTGATCCTGAGGGCGTGTGTGTGTGTGTGTGTGTGTGTGTGTGTGTGCGTGTTCATAGATAATCAATGAGGACAACATGGGAGAAGGGCCAATGGAAGGAAGAGATTGCTCAGGTGAGAAATGAGTAACAAACAACACAGGAAAAGAAAAAAAAAATCCTGCCACCTTAATTTAGAAAATAGAGTGATGTCTTAGATAGGCAGAGAATAGGGCAAATTTGGAATTCAAAAGTGTTGGCTACTATAACTGTTTACAGAAGGTGCGCAATTAATGTGTTTACAGTGTGTGAGCGACTGCATGCTAATGGTGTGTGAGCGACTCCTGTTTATACTGCTTAGTGTGTTATAAGTGACTGAGGAACTCGCAAATGCTGTTCAATCAAAGCAGCCATCATCCTACATGCTCTACCCAAGAAGACTGCATTTGGGAAACTCTTTGGTGTGGACACATATGGGAAAGATTCTGAGGAGGAAGTGTTAGTAGTAAACATCAGTGAAATGGGACTAGAAAGGAGGTTCAGTCTTTTAAAACCTATTAACTATTTCTTGAGTCAGTTTGAGCATTCTAGAGACTTTTTCAATGACATGATTGCCATGAGACTGGTTATGCTCATTCCCAGCTCCAAAGTAAGGGACATCTAGGCATTTTTTTCTGTTAGTAGATGCCTTTCTTTCTTACTCACTAGACAGGAAACCGGCTATTATCTGTGACTTCCCCACTATCTGTCAATTATTTTTCAAGTCCTGCTGAATCTTTGCCCCAATTGTCCTTTTCCCAATCACTTCTTCAAAATCACACCAAGCTGCTTTGACCACACCCAAGTCTATACTCCTTCTCTGATCAGGTTTGCACCCACATATGTATCAATTTTCTTAAAACATTCTATTCCTATTTAGTCTCCTGAACAGTAATTTTGACTGGTTTCCTGCATATAAAATGACACTAACTCCCTTCTCTGCATCATCTGGTCTCTCCAACTGCTTTCCAAAATGACTATATCACCTCTCTGTTTTTAAAAAACCCATCCCTCCGAGGGACTCTGCTCTTCCTGTGAAATTTGATACTCCATTTCTTTCCCCTCTTCCCTCCTGCGCCCACCCATCCTCATCCCCCAGCCAGTATGCAATTCACATTCAAGCCCCCCACTCCCCAGCCTGCAATGTCTTGAAGACTAAAGATGAAGCATGGATTGAAACTGTAAAAAGGAAGAATTGTAAATGTCCTAGGCATTGAGTGAGGAGTTGTGACAATGTATCATTCTGTTGTTCAGCCAGTCTTCATAGGGAAGAAGCCACAGCCCTTTTTGTTTCTCAATTCTGTTAAGATTGTACTATATATTGGCTAGTTGAATTTAAATTAAAAAATAAATTTTAAAATCTAAAAAAAAATTATACTGGGCACACAATTTAATATATCTTAAAATAGTAATAATGCCTCTATTCAACATCACAAGGAACAAAGTAAGTGAATCAGGGCAGGAGTGGATGTTCCTTCAGTGTTTTTTAATCCACTTAATAGCGTATTTACCTAAGCAAAAGATATTTCCTCAGAGTCATCAGACAACACTCTGGCAAATTTCATGTATCTACTAATTTGTCTCAAGAAATACAGGTGTTTGGCAGGTTGGGGGAGAAGGGTGCTAGCATATGTTCAGTCCAGAGAGTAGCAGAAGATTCCATGGCACGGGCTGCAGATTAAGGGAGTTGTCTCTGACGTGTTGGAACCATACTCCCTTGCTGTTTCACTTCATTTCTGATCAGGCTGAAGCCATCTTCACTGACAGTATTCCACCCACTACTGTCCCTGTCACCTACAGTACTTTGGTCTTGAGCATCTCAAACAGGCATTTTTATAGGACAGGACAGGACACACTTCCAGGGAGAAGAGGAATGGTTTGTTTTTTGTTTTGCTTTGTTTTTTTCTCTGTCAGAGTCTATTACTCCTGCACTTAGAGCTTTAGGAGATGGGCTTGTCTGTTTCTCCCTGAGATCACTCCTTAAAAAAATAACATTGAGAATCCATCTCCGTGTTACTTACAGGAAACTCTAAAACTTAAAGAGCTCAATCCAATACATGAAAGCTGAATTCCTGCCCTTGGAGAATTCATCCTTTCAACTTGATATTGTTGAGAGACTGATATCTGTTCTTGGGGAAATGGTGAAGACAATATAAAGAAGAATAAGAATTTGAGGCAAAACCAAGAGGATTCTCTTTAAGATCAGAGATCAGTGAAATGAAGGAAGACAAGAGGCAACTTTGAGCACAGCCAAAGCCTGATACTTGCCAAATCCTGATCCCTGAACCTCTGGAAACCTGGCTTGATTATTTTCCTCTGTAGCCATTTTATTTCAGGATGTGTCTGTCTCCGAATTAATTTATCCTCTAACTTATCAGGTTGCCTGAAATTATAATAGCATAAGTGAAATCTTGTCAGTCTTCGTGACCTCACATAAAGCCTGCTCATAGATGAGGATAACTAAAAGTCCAGGAAGATGAGATTCGTTATGAAATCAGTAGTTATTTTCCAGTTATAGCCATAATAATTTGTCATCAGTCTTAATTTAAGGGCATGCTTGGATTGGAAGGAGGTATAAGGAGCCAGATTTTAGTCCGTAAGATAGGAAGTCTGTGAGATGAGTGTATGTAGACCTTGATTATATTTTATAATCCTTTGGGTTCAGTTTGTAGAACCTGGCCATAGAGAATGAATCAGAGGCTGGTTTCCAAGCCTCTGAAGTCTTTAACAAGTGAGAAAGTTTAAATATTCTTCCTCAGACGAATGGATTTCTATGACCCCTCATGTCTGTAAACAGCCTCCCCACTTTTCCAGAAACCCAAATAGTTTTCCAATAGTTCTCTGTAACTCCTGCTTTTCTCTTAATGCTTTGAAGGCAGTATCTTCCAAAGGTTCATTGATTTCTCCTTGTCCATTGCTGTTTTATCCTTCCCTTTTCTCCCAAGCCATTGCTTTTGGCGTTGCCTAAATCCTCACCTCTAAAGTCATGTCATTACAGAAGTCATCCACAGATTTTTTTTAAACACTCCTCATGTGTTCTGAGACCCTCATTTAAAATCTATTTGTTGGATAATTGTTCTAAGTACTAGAGATTTAAGATAAATGAGGCAGAGAAGAAAACTTTCTTCTTAACCTTTATAATGTGGACGTGGAACATATCAAAAATGAAAAATTAAGCCAATCTACAAAATAACTTCAGTTACTATCATTTGCTATGAAGAAATTAATATCTGGACTTAATGAGGGAGGGACATGATCACATCAGGATTAGTCCCTCTCAGGCGGTAGTATTTGAGCTGGAGTGAGAATGAAAGGAAGGAATTTGTCATGGAGAGATATTGGGGTGAAAGGTCTAAAAGCTGGAATAGGGAATCCACACCTCTGAGGGAGGTATGACAAACCCTTGGTATGGTGGGGACACGAATAATGGGCTGATACGGGTGACATGTAAAGGTAAGGATGCGGATAGGCAGGAAATGTGGCTGCAGGAAGCAGAAACCTAGTAACTCGCAATTTGTCTTCAGTGCTAGAGTGAGAAGCCATTACAGGATTTTCATCCTGGTAATGACATCATCTCTAAACCCCTGTACTCTTAATATTCCAAGAATATCCTGTTCATCAGCACGTTATTTTGCTCACATGGCTCTTATTGCCTATCAACAACAATTAGTCCTTTTTTCATCTACTAAAAGTTGGAGGAGCTCCTGGGGGACTCAGCTGGTTAAGCGTCTGTGACTCTTGGTTTCAGCTCAGGTCTTGATCTCAGATTTTGAGACCGAGCCCTGTGTTGGGCTCTGCACTCCCTGGGGAGTCTCCCTGGGACTTTTTCTCCTTCTCCCTCTGTCCCTCCCTCCTGTGCTCACTCTCTCTCTAAACTAAATAAATAAAGCTTAAAAAAAATAATTTGAGTCATCTAGACCTGTGCCTGCATGTGCATATGCACCTGTGTGTGTTAATTATGAAGTTGGTATCATTTAAATGGTCTTGGACTGGTAACATTGAAATTCAGTCCCTTAAGGGATAAAGAATGTTATCTTCTGCCCACCACTCCATCAACACTGTCCTTGACCCCGTGATAGGCAGAGCCAGAGTCAGAGTTGAAGGCAAGAAAGAGGCAATGAGATTGATCTATTAAAAATACATGTTTGTTATTGACTGAGACACTGACTGACTGACTGACTGACTGACTGGGTAAAAGGTGTAATGCTGGGAATAGCTTCTGTTTCCTTTGCTGAGGGGCGTAAAGAGAGGCTACAGGGCTCAGAGACCAGTGTAGTGGACAGCCTGCAACTAAGTAATCATTTGCCTCTCATCGCTATTGTGGAAACATGAGCCCAAATCACAAGGTAATTCACAGGACAAATTCTGATCAAAGCGCAGGGACAATGAAATGCCTGAGAGTTGAATTTGCCAAGATACAACGCTTTAACTTATAAAGTATGAAGGTCTTGAGCCTTGATGTGAGTTTGACTCAAGGCCTGGAGGTCAAGATTCCCTAAGCAACCTAGGAATGACTCCCTCAAGAGTGATTCACTTCATGCCACTTCCTCATGAGTGTCCCCAAGTCAGTGCAAGGCCTCTTCTTAGATTCCACCCCTCTCAGCCCCCCACCCCAGGCTGGGAGATTTCCATCATCGACTCCCAGCTCCTTCTTGTCATCCACTCCAGCCGCCAGATACCATCTTTTCCTCACTCTACCTCTGCTTATCCTTCATGTTTTTGCAGATCTCACTGCTCTTCTCTGGTTTAGACCATTATGTCTGTTGCTTTGAAATAACATCCATGTCTAGTCTCTGCAATTTTGAATTCATTGTGTGTGAATTGATTACTGACCCTCTAACTACTATTCCTTGAGTCATTATAGTTCTAAGGATATTTATTGTTTACTCTTGAGAAAAGCATAGTAATAGTTTTTATTTTTATATTCAAGGCCTAATGTTATTTTGTCTTCCCTAGTGCTCTACTATGTCTTATTATCTCCTTTGTTTCCATAAAACCATTTTCCTGCAAGTCACTAAGCCCCAGCTTACTAGTTTTAGACTATGAGCCTTTGTTAGTANTCTACTATGTCTTATTATCTCCTTTGTTTCCATAAAACCATTTTCCTGCAAGTCACTAAGCCCCAGCTTACTGGTTTTAGACTATGAACCTTTGTTAGTATNTAGTACTCATCTGCTACCTGAAGTCTTGCTCATTCTCCCCACCCCCAAATCCATACAGTATCCTAACTCCAATTTTATTTTAGTGCATGTTGCATTCGATTATAAAATAACACACAGTGGTTTCCTGTGTCTTAGCCGTGGCTCCCCATTGAGACTGTGGAACCCTTTGGGAAAGAAGAGGTTATTGTTGGTTAATGGAGATTTCTCTGGAAAGCTCCCAGCCATCTCTCAACTTATCCTCTTATGTCCAACTCAGCCTCACAAGATATAGGATAAGTTAGATGATTCAATATGTACATTAAAGCAAATGAAAAAGTAACCCTACCCTGGACCTTAGATCCCTGCAAAGGTTTTAAAGCTGAGACATGGACCACAAAACTATCTTGTTTTTCCTGAGGCACTGTTTAGCACCTCCTTCCTTCCCCTCTACAGTAAGTTTTTGCCACACTGCCCTGTAAATCCCTGCCTGCTTAACTAACCCTTTCCCCAACCCAGAAAACTTCCCCATTCTAGCATCCACCCAGATCCTCTAGGATCCTCCCATAATGTCTGTCTTCCCAAAGGAGTTCTTATGTCTTCCTAAGTCTCCCCCCACCCCTTGGCCAATGAAACTTCTCTCCTTTAACATAAGAGCGAAAGATGGAGAAGACACAATATTAATTTCTGATTCCTGAATAGAATGAACTTTATTGAACAGAAGCTGTGCTCTCAAGGCCAAACCCAAATCCCCATATGCAGAAGGAGGACACTGGGGACACAGAAGGCTACTGCTGAACGGGAAAGAGGACTCAGTGGTACTTGTGGGCCAGAGCAGTGGCAACACCAGCCATCAGCTTCTGCCAAGCGGCCTGCACACTGGGGGTGAATTCCTTGCCGAAATGAGAAGCCAGAATGATCACCAATACGTTGCCCAGGAGCTGTTAGGTGAAAGACAAAATGACAAGTAGCATGTTGAGTAGAAGTTCTCAAAAAGAATTGCAGAAAAAATGGCTCAATACCTATACTCCCTGCCAACTCCACACCTTCAACTGGTCTCAAGGGTGTGCCTGCAAAAAGCTCAGATCGGCTAGTCCCTAAATTCAATGTAATGATTCTGAGCTCTCCATTCAACTCCCTGCCTCCCTATATTCCCATCCTCTCTCCCATGTCCACCGTTTTTATTTGCATCTCTCCCTCCTCCCTCTCTCTCTCTTATCTACCAATTGACTAATTCCTGTAATAATGGGATTTTAGGGCTGCATGTGTCCTCAGAGTGAGTTTATTTAAAGTCTCCAATCAGTGCAAGAACAAGCCTCTATTTGATAACAATACTGACAGGTAATTTAATATATTTTAGAGAACTTGTTGTATATTCCTTTGAGACAGTCTGTCTAAAATATTTTCCCCCAAGTCTCTCCCTAAACTTCAGTCATCAGGACCCACATAAAATATTTCTCCTTCCTTGAGACAGGCCTTTATTTACCAAATGCCAAGTTCCGTTCCTCCTTGAACAAGTCTGCTATTCTCTGATATCATTCTCTAGGATGAAAACATCCAGCTCTGACAAAAGTTCTTGAAAAGTTTTAAGCAAACTCTGGCTGCTAATAGCCCTTTTCCGTCACTAGTCCCGAATCAAGGTGGTCCTGGTTACGCCCATTGGAGGTCTGTCCTTCTAACGCCAAGTTCGACCCATAATTTTTGAAATTTTGGTTAGTCTTTCCAATCAAAGACTCAACTTCCATTATTATCCTGAAGTGAAAAGTAATGAAAGAGCACATGAGCATTTCCTGACTCACCCTGAAGTTCTCGGGATCCACATGCAACTTGTCACAGTGCAGCTCACTCAGCTTAGCAAAGGTGCCCTTGAGGTTGTCCATGTTCTTAATAGCCTCTCCGAAGGAAGTCAGCACCTTCTTGCCATGGGCCTTGACCTTGGGGTTGCCCAATATGGCAGAGGCAGAGGACAGGTTGCCAAAGTTGTCAAAGAACCTCTGGGTCCAGGGGTAAACGACCAGGAGCCTATGTGATGGGACCATAGCAGATGGAAAATCAAAGACTTCCAAAAATCTTGAGGAATTATCTGGTCAATTGGCCAGACTCTTATTCACCACCCTTTCCCATGCCTTGAAACCCAGTGCTTACCTGCCCAGGGCCTCGCCTCCAGCCTCTTCCACATTCACTTTGCCCCACAGGCTAGTGATAGCAGCCTTCTCCTCAGGACTAAAATGCACCATGATGTCAGGTCTGGGAGCTTACAGGCGATCAGAGAGAGAAGCAGGTGTGTGCTGCTGCAGGGAAGCCGTCCCCTTTTATCCTTTACTGCTGACCTTCTGGCCCCTTGTTCCTCCAAGTTCTTTGAAGTCATTGGTCAAGCTGAGCTGTGTCCCTCAGGGGTGGAGTCAGGTCAGGAAAGGGTCAGCAATGAAGAATGTTCACTGAACTTGTGATAATGTGTGTTGGTTCCAGAGACAGCCTTCCTTTGTTCGCTCCTCCTCTGTCCTCAACACAATTTTCCATTCATTCTCCTTTTCACCCTCTTCTCCCCCCATGTGTCCCTCCAAGATGATTTCCATGTCTCCCTTTCTTCTTCTCCAAGAAAGACCTGTAGAGAGGAGCTAAGCCCAAGACAGGGCAAGAGTTCCAGCCAAAACAGTTTTAATATTTGGGTTAAAGATGGTGACAGGGACAAGAACAGAGCCAAGAAGAAAAAAAAAAAAATTACAATTGTTGACACAGACTCTCAGCCAGGTTTAACTCACTTGAGGAGTGGATTATAACCAAGCCTCTGGTTCTTAGTTTTCCAAAGGAGACAAAACACATACATGGTTCCTTGAGGCAGCTGGACAGGGTGACAAGCAATCCACAAAAGGACTAAGACCTCAGTCCCAAAGTACAATACCCGAGGGCAATTTCATAGACAGGACACAAAGAATAAACTTACATACTATGCTTCCCTGGAACCCTCTCTCTGTCCATTTCTCTGCGACTTTGGGGGAAACTGGCTACTTTGGGGAGATTTCCCTGAGCTCTCCTTTTGATTTTCTGTCCACTGTGCTTCTTTAATCAGCGAGACAGCCAAGGAGTCTGCCATTATTTAAAACCAGGACTTGTGATCAAGCTGAGAAATAGATGAACTGTTAGGTTAATCAGGCTAGAGGCTGGAGTATGTTTAATGTTTACGGCCACCACAGGTGCCAGAGGCTTCTAATGCTTCTAGTGTTCGTTTGTTTGTTGATGCCGCTCTTATCTTTGGGCTTCCCTAAAAACTCAGCATGAAATAGAGTCTGCACCTTGCAACTTTTTCAATTGCAATTCCTAGTTATTAGTCTGGAATCCTGTTGGTATGGTGATAAGGAATGCTGGAGGAGAGGCATTCTATAATTGTATAGTTAAGTTTCAGTCTTTAATGGACTAGCATCTCCCTTCCTAAGAAAGTCAGGAAAACCTCCCTGGGCTAGACTGTATATATTACAAGGTTGAAAGACAGCGTATTTGTAGCTCAGTGCAAGGCTTATGAATTCTGATTCTGAAGTCAGTCAGGTTGGCTGAGTGTAGTCTCTTACTGCTTAGGTGCTTGTTGAATTTAAGCTAAATTATCTTAGCTGCTCATTTTGAAGTATTTTACTTATTTCTTCTATGAAATGTCTTTATTATCTCCCTTTCCTGGAGGAAAAACCCAAAGGGTAGAGATAAGTGACATGATTACCCAGAGAGATCAGAAAGATTAACTCATCAGAAAAAGTAAACAGTAAGAATATTTTTTTATATATAAAATTAAAAATTAATAAGATAAAAAAACATGTTATGTCTTGAGGTATTTAAATTAAAAGGATTTTTAAAAAGAAATTCCAAATTATGATAAACATTAATTCCTGCCTCTCAGGGTTTCTGTGGCATTTGCACCTTTGTAAGCTCTCTGAAGGATTTGAAGAAATTTAAGATGTCTCTTTTCGGCAAGGAAGAATAAAATATTTTCTTAAATCTTGCTAGTTAATTTATGACACGTATAAATCCTATGAGTCAAATATTGTATCTTTAGGCCATTCTTATGGATTATAGAAGTCATGCTGTTGGTAGGTAAACTAGGTCTTTGGCCTCACTACATGGTTTTCATAGTATTATCTGAGAAAAATTACTCCAAAAATTATTCTTTACCACAAATGAGGTTTTTTTTTTCAATTTTTGAGTTTTAAAAGTGGAAAACCATAGACAGGGTTTATAAACCACTGAAGCTATCAAAAGTTATGTAGGACTCTTTATTAGAGAGGCTATCAGCCTGCTTCCATTATGCATCTGAATTTACAGTCTCATAACAGAAAAAGATGGTATCTATCAAAGGTTCCCTGAGTTGTCATCCGCCTGGAATAAGTTGGTTACCATGAATAGCAGGAGATTCTTGTGGCTGTCATGCAGGAAGCCAGCTGAACATTTTCTGTTCACGGGAGGAATGAGAGAATAGACCATACTGGTGTCAGGCAATATGGCTGCTTTTTAAGTCCCGCGCCACCTTCTTGGCACCATCTCTCACAAAGACTGTAGGTTAGTCAACCAGAGCTGGGTTTTTTCCTCAGAGTGATTCCTCCCACTTGGCAGCTCCTGACATGGACATCAGCAGTTTGACTGGCCTCTGGGATAACTGTGCCTAAGGCATAGCCAAAGAGGTGTGTGAATGTTAATTAAGCAAGAGGGAGAGGAAATGGAGAGCCGGAACCATCCAGTTACTGCACACTTTTCTACATGATAGACAGGAAGGTTAAAACTTGAATCTGGCAGCTTAGACAGTCATAAATTTCCCATTTCCTCAGAAATGTAGGTCTATTTTCTTGCTTTCCTTGATGCTTTTTCACCTTAACTGAAGTTGCCTTCATCTATTTTTGTGATTTGTTTTCAAAAACAGGGAATTCTTGGGGTTTTTTTCCTGTTTATTGCAAATAATATTGCCTAATGTACTCTGTGAATTAAGAAAAACAGGAAAAAATATTGTGAAGGAGTGACTCTATTATTAGAGCCAGTGTTTTCCAATCTTCCTTCCCTTCAGTTTACTGCACTACCATGGGTTACTGGTCCGTATCCCATGGCTCTGACCTGAGACCTAAGTAGAGTAATGATTTAATAAACTTTGTTCGAGTACCTCTGAAGCATGCATAAACCCAGTATTTAGATTTCTACCTAGGGTTGACTCAAATGGGACTCTTCTAGGTATAGGGCTTAGAGTCTTGTATATAGAAGTGATGGAAAAGATCCAATTTTATGCTAAGCTTCCATGTCTGCTACTAGAAGATTGGGAAGTCTTAGACTTGGTGACTTTTGAATTCTACGAAACATTAAACTTTTTTTTTTTTTTTAAACTGGGCATGCTACTATCTTCAGGACTTTGGGTATTCAGTATTGAAGCTATGGCATAGCATGTTTCCTGAATAGAAAATTTACATCTCTCTGGAAAAGTATAAATTTGAGGTTTGATAAGTAAGCAGGGCTTAAATGGAAGCGATAATGGTTATGGTTGGACCCCATCCATTAACAAGATCACCCACCGCAAGAAATTATGAGAAACAAGCACAATTTGTTTTGTAGACCTAGTGGGGGCAGCTAGTGGTAACTCCTCCCCTAACCCATTTGTAGCCCTTAGGAATTCTACCCCCAGGAGGGTTCTTTCTGAAACAAAGTTCCCACAGCCCCTATTTTACTGAGTTTGAGGCATCTGTGAGGGAGAGGAATTTCTCCTAGATTCCTGGACCAACGAGCTACTGTTGCACTTCTCTGTATTCCAGCCGATTCAGACCCTAAGGTCACCAACCTCTCCCTGTCCCTGTTTGACTAATTGATTTTTTCATGTTTTGTTTTGTTTTTGTTTTTGTTTCTCCTCCTCATCCTCTCCCCCTCTTCATTCTCCTCTTCCTTGTCCTCATCCCCCTCTCCTTCCCCTTCTTCTTCTTCCTCTTCTCC
>NC_048225.1:57582727-57592709 GCF_002007445.2 Ailuropoda melanoleuca
GTTTTTTTTTTCAATTTTTGAGTTTTAAAAGTGGAAAACCATAGACAGGGTTTATAAACCACTGAAGCTATCAAAAGTTATGTAGGACTCTTTATTAGAGAGGCTATCAGCCTGCTTCCATTATGCATCTGAATTTACAGTCTCATAACAGAAAAAGATGGTATCTATCAAAGGTTCCCTGAGTTGTCATCCGCCTGGAATAAGTTGGTTACCATGAATAGCAGGAGATTCTTGTGGCTGTCATGCAGGAAGCCAGCTGAACATTTTCTGTTCACGGGAGGAATGAGAGAATAGACCATACTGGTGTCAGGCAATATGGCTGCTTTTTAAGTCCCGCGCCACCTTCTTGGCACCATCTCTCACAAAGACTGTAGGTTAGTCAACCAGAGCTGGGTTTTTTCCTCAGAGTGATTCCTCCCACTTGGCAGCTCCTGACATGGACATCAGCAGTTTGACTGGCCTCTGGGATAACTGTGCCTAAGGCATAGCCAAAGAGGTGTGTGAATGTTAATTAAGCAAGAGGGAGAGGGAATGGAGAGCCGGAACCATCCAGTTACTGCACACTTTTCTACATGATAGACAGGAAGGTTAAAACTTGAATCTAGCAGCTTAGACAGTCATAAATTTCCCATTTCCTCAGAAATGTAGGTCTATTTTCTTGCTTTCCTTGATGCTTTTTCACCTTAACTAAAGTTGCCTTCATCTATTTTTGTGATTTGTTTTCAAAAACAGGGAGTTCTTGGGGTTTTTTTTTCCTGTTTATTCCAAATAATATTGCCTAATGTACTCTGTGAAGTAAGAAAAACATAGGAAAAAATATTGTGAAGGAGTGACTCAATTATTAGAGCCAGTGTTTTCCAATCTTCCTTCCCTTCAGTTTACTGCACTACCATGGGTTACTGGTCCGTATCCCATGGCTCTGACCTGAGACCTAAGTAGAGTAATGATTTAATAAACTTTGTTCGAGTACCTCTGAAGCATGCATAAACCCAGTATTTAGATTTCTACCTAGGGTTGACTCAAATGGGACTCTTCTAGGTATAGGGCTTAGAATCTTGTATATAGAAGTGATGGAAAAGATCCAATTTTATGCTAAGCTTCCATGTCTGCTACTAGAAGATTGGGAAGTCTTAGACTTGGTGACTTTTGAATTCTACGAAACATTAAACTTTTTTTTTTTTTTAAACTGGGCATGCTACTATCTTCAGGACTTTGGGTATTCAGTATTGAAGCTATGGCATAGCATGTTTCCTGAATAGAAAATTTACATCTCTCTGGAAAAGTATAAATTTGAGGTTTGATAAGTAAGCAGGGCTTAAATGGAAGCAATAATGGTTATGGTTGGACCCCATCCATTAACAAGATCACCCACCACAAGAAATTATGAGAAACAAGCACAATTTGTTTTGTAGACCTAGTGGGGGCAGCTAGTGGTAACTCCTCCCCTAACCCATTTGTAGCCCTTAGGAATTCTACCCCCAGGAGGGTTCTTTCTGAAACAAAGTTCCCACAGCCCCTATTTTACTGAGTTTGAGGCATCTGTGAGGGAGAGGAATTTCTCCTAGATTCCTGGACCAACGAGCTACTGTTGCACTTCTCTGTATTCCAGCCGATTCAGACCCTAAGGTCACCAACCTCTCCCTGTCCCTGTTTGACTAATTGATTTTTTCATGTTTTGTTTTGTTTTTGTTTTTGTTTCTCCTCCTCATCCTCTCCCCCTCTTCATTCTCCTCTTCCTTGTCCTCATCCCCCTCTCCTTCCCCTTCTTCTTCTTCCTCTTCTCCTTATTCTTATTCAGGTTTGTTAATTCATTTGCTTTCTGGAATTTGGGGGGCTTTTATTTCATTTTGTTTTGTTTTTAATCCACAGGGCCAGGCAGATCCATGTTTTTCTCCTTCTAGAGACTTGAGCTGGTGATAGCTGGGTGGGGTCAGAAACTGTGGGCACAGATAAGAGCTCAAGACTACACAGACCTGTGGCAAAGGAGGGAACTAAGACACTAAAGACGGTGAAAGCCGCAGTGCTTCTCTTACTGTCTACAAAGACCCCATCCTTGGTTCCTACACAAGTCAATAAACGCAAGAGATTGTGGGCTAGTGTTTGAAGGTCTTGCAAGATTAACTCCTCAGAAGTGCCTGATAAATATGTTCTGTGTAATATGTATGTGTGTGTGGGGTCACAAATATGTGAGTATTGTCAGAATATGAAGGTTGCAGTGACTAGATAATGTGCAAGGCCTAGGAAGCTAGGGGAATAAATTGCATTCTCTAAATTCAACTGAGATCAAAAGATAAATTTAGTGACAAAAAGAGAGACTCAAAGTCACTTGAAAAAGACAGAATGACTTCCAGGCCAGAAGCTCTTACTTATAATCTTATGAAATGTTCTGATGTATAAAGATAAAGATGCCAATCATTACATAGTTGACCAATAAAGAAAGAATAGGAAAAGGAAGGTCTCTTTTGTTGGCTTGGAGTCTAGAGATGTTCTGAACCTCACATAACATTTATGTCCATGCCATGGCTAGACTTATGCCGATGGATGAATAAGCCACATCTAATCCCATTGGAAAGAGGGTCACTTGGCATGATTACACCCAGATACCTGCCTGCACATTTTGTTCCCTCTCCTTTTATCTGACTGATGTCAGGAAAGAACTTATTATTTCATAGACATGAGTATTCCAGTTGTAAATCTCAATGCAGAATAATAAATAAGTACCCTGTTTTCTATTTTTGTCTGTGTGCCTTTTATTTTGGCCAGAATAAGCCTTCAAGAGCCTATGTCAACCTACAACTGGGCCACATCTTGGAACTCAAGAATCTGATCAAGGTCCTGCCTGCTGAGGTCTGACTAGCTCTAGCTGGCCTTCCTACTTCCAGCACTGCTCCGCCAATTGCTTTGTACACGTACAACAGTGNGGCAGCTTAGACAGTCATAAATTTCCCATTTCCTCAGAAATGTAGGTCTATTTTCTTGCTTTCCTTGATGCTTTTTCACCTTAACTGAAGTTGCCTTCATCTATTTTTGTGATTTGTTTTCAAAAACAGGGAATTCTTGGGGTTTTTTTCCTGTTTATTGCAAATAATATTGCCTAATGTACTCTGTGAATTAAGAAAAACAGGAAAAAATATTGTGAAGGAGTGACTCTATTATTAGAGCCAGTGTTTTCCAATCTTCCTTCCCTTCAGTTTACTGCACTACCATGGGTTACTGGTCCGTATCCCATGGCTCTGACCTGAGACCTAAGTAGAGTAATGATTTAATAAACTTTGTTCGAGTACCTCTGAAGCATGCATAAACCCAGTATTTAGATTTCTACCTAGGGTTGACTCAAATGGGACTCTTCTAGGTATAGGGCTTAGAATCTTGTATATAGAAGTGATGGAAAAGATCCAATTTTATGCTAAGCTTCCATGTCTGCTACTAGAAGATTGGGAAGTCTTAGACTTGGTGACTTTTGAATTCTACGAAACATTAAACTTTTTTTTTTTTTTAAACTGGGCATGCTACTATCTTCAGGACTTTGGGTATTCAGTATTGAAGCTATGGCATAGCATGTTTCCTGAATAGAAAATTTACATCTCTCTGGAAAAGTATAAATTTGAGGTTTGATAAGTAAGCAGGGCTTAAATGGAAGCGATAATGGTTATGGTTGGACCCCATCCATTAACAAGATCACCCACCGCAAGAAATTATGAGAAACAAGCACAATTTGTTTTGTAGACCTAGTGGGGGCAGCTAGTGGTAACTCCTCCCCTAACCCATTTGTAGCCCTTAGGAATTCTACCCCCAGGAGGGTTCTTTCTGAAACAAAGTTCCCACAGCCCCTATTTTACTGAGTTTGAGGCATCTGTGAGGGAGAGGAATTTCTCCTAGATTCCTGGACCAACGAGCTACTGTTGCACTTCTCTGTATTCCAGCCGATTCAGACCCTAAGGTCACCAACCTCTCCCTGTCCCTGTTTGACTAATTGATTTTTTCATGTTTTGTTTTGTTTTTGTTTTTGTTTCTCCTCCTCATCCTCTCCCCCTCTTCATTCTCCTCTTCCTTGTCCTCATCCCCCTCTCCTTCCCCTTCTTCTTCTTCCTCTTATTCTTATTCTTATTCAGGTTTGTTAATTCATTTGCTTTCTGGAATTTGGGGGGCTTTTATTTCATTTTGTTTTGTTTTTAATCCACAGGGGCAGGCAGATCCATGTTTTTCTCCTTCTAGAGACTTGAGCTGGTGATAGCTGGGTGGGGTCAGAAACTGTGGGCACAGATAAGAGCTCAAGACTACACAGACCTGTGGCAAAGGAGGGAACTAAGACACTAAAGACGGTGAAAGCCGCAGTGCTTCTCTTACTGTCTACAAAGACCCCATCCTTGGTTCCTACACAAGTCAATAAACGCAAGAGATTGTGGGCTAGTGTTTGAAGGTCTTGCAAGATTAACTCCTCAGAAGTGCCTGATAAATATGTTCTGTGTAATATGTATGTGTGTGTGGGGTCACAAATATGTGAGTATTGTCAGAATATGAAGGTTGCAGTGACTAGATAATGTGCAAGGCCTAGGAAGCTAGGGGAATAAATTGTATTCTCTAAATTCAACTGAGATCAAAAGATAAATTTAGTGACAAAAAGAGAGACTCAAAGTCACTTGAAAAAGACAGAATGACTTCCAGGCCAGAAGCTCTTACTTATAATCTTATGAAATGTTCTGATGTATAAAGATAAAGATGCCAATCATTACATAGTTGACCAATAAAGAAAGAATAGGAAAAGGAAGGTCTCTTTTGTTGTTTTGGAGTCTAGAGATGTCTGAACCTCACATAACATTTATGTCCATGCCATGGCTAGACTTGTTATGCCAATGGATGAATAAGCCACATCTAATCCCATTGGAAAGAGGGTCACTTGGCATGATTACACCCAGATACCTGCCTGCACATTTTGTTCCCTCTCCTTTTATCTGACTGATGTCAGGAAAGAACTTATTATTTCATAGACATGAGTATTCCAGTTGTAAATCTCAATGCAGAATAATAAATAAGTACCCTGTTTTCTATTTTTGTCTGTGTGCCTTTTATTTTGGCCAGAATAAGCCTTCAAGAGCCTATGTCAACCTACAACTGGGCCACATCTTGGAACTCAAGAATCTGATCAAGGTCCTGCCTGCTGAGGTCTGACTAGCTCTAGCTGGCCTTCCTACTTCCAGCACTGCTCTGCCAATTGCTTTGTACACGTACAACAGTGGGTGTGTGTCTATAGTCTTTGTACTTCCAGTCGTGTCTGAGTTTGACCATTCATTCAACACTGCATAAGTGCTAAGAACCCAGAAGTGAGAAAAATAAAGTTGCTGTCTTCATGGAGTGGCTAGTGGGAGGAATTAGACAAAAGTAACTGAACAAGTAGAACACATGGAATCTGCCAGTGATGCTAAGCGCACGGAGGAAGAGAACACTGGATTGAGTGTGATGGCAACAAGGGTGGAATGATATTGCTACTTTAAAAAGTATGGCAAGAATGTTAATAAGGGGACTCGTGAGAAGATACCAATAGATGATGAGGGAGCAATTCATACAGAACCATCATGAAATATTTAAGGCATAGGGAGTGGCAAATATAAAGATTCTGAAGTGGGAGGATGTTAGGCACAGATGAAGTGAGGGAGAAAGTACAGGAAGGTATGATCAGAGATGCTAATCTATAAAATTTGGAACAACAATAATAGTTGTATCATAGAGTTGTAAGAAAAAAGCATTTACATAAAACAAATATATATACATATGTATATATGCATATGATTAATGCACACATTATATCTGCACATATACATACCTATATATATGTACAGTTGCCCCTTATTGACAAGGATGTGTTCCAAGACCCCCAGTGGATGTCTGAAACTGCAGGTAGTTCTGACCCCTATATGTACTCCAGCTTTTCCTACACATACATACTTATGATAAAGTTTATAAATTAGGCACATTAAGAGGTTAACAACAATAACTCTATTTAATAATAAAATAGAACAATTATAACAATATATTGTAATAAAAGTTATGTAACCTCAAAAGGATATGAAGTTTCTTTTGGGGATGAATCAATGTTCTAAAATTGGTTATATTGATGGTTGCACAGCTGAAAATATACTAAAATCACAAAATTGTATATTTCAAATGAATCAGTATGTGAATTATATCCTAGTAAAGCTGATATACTTACAAGGTTTCAGACTGATATTTCAGATTGACAAACTTAGACATTTCCTTGAAGTCCGTAGGAAAATTTTGATTCCCCCTGGAAGCCCAGAGAGATATTGCAGGACCGTGTTAGAGGAAGATAATTCTGGTGTTGGTAGGGACAGACAATGTATGCAGAAATTATGGTCAGGAGACACTTGCTGCAGTTCAGTGAGGAAATTGTGAAATGTGAAATGTGCTCTTCCAATAGACCTCGGAGGCCTGGGATTGGAGAGGTGGCCTGGAGAAGGAGGAACAACGGGAGAGCTCTACTGGAAGTTTGGGCAGATAGTTCTCATGATGGGCTGGGTCCAAACACCAAAAAACATTTCCTAAGACAGGGAAGAATCAGGAACAATTACACTTATTTCCCCATCACTTCATCTTTGGGATCTTCCCTTTTTCTGGTCCCTAAAAAGTGTGTGATCTCTTCTTCTTCCAGTTTACTATACTTCCATGTTTGTGTCCTGAATAAATTTCATCTCTGTAGACACCACTGTAAACCACATTCCTCTGATGATTCTGGAGAACTATAATAAGGTCCTCTAGGGAACTGTATGGAACTTTGATCCGAGTCGTTGATTAAAAATCCAGCTGTTCTGGGGCTGCCCTGAGAAAGACAAGATGGTCAAGATGGTAGAAGGGTCAGGAGTGAACAGAACTTTGACCTGATGGTTCAGCCACAGGCAGTGATCTACACCAAAAGTCAAAACCTGTAGAGATGGAACAAAGATGGTGGGTCGAGTTCTCGGAAATCCTTCCATCTTTATCTTTTGCTAAGAGAATAAATGAGGACTGCACTTCCTCAGACTGAGATCTAGCTTCTGCCATGACTGACCAAAGCCACCTCCTTCAGAGTCGCTCTCTGATAGTATGTCTTCTGCACCAGTCATTTGACAAATATTTGTTGATCACCTACTCTGAACCATTGTTCAAGGGTGTGGGGATACACAGGCAGATAGACAAAACATAAACAAACAAATACAAAAAATGCTGCCAGTTCCTTTTTTACCAAAAGGAACTCAAAGGTAAAACATGTGTGTGGAGGGGACATACCACCAGTTCCTTCGGAAATATGAAATTAATTTATTCTAAGATGGATAAATTTTAGGATCTGAGTTACATACAGGTTGAGTAACTTCTTTTTAAATTTTAGAGCCTGAAGTCCACATAGGTAGAATAAGTTCTGTGAAAAAAACTAGCTTTGCCTGACTCGGAATACTCAGTCTTGAGGACTTCCTTGTTTCTGAGTCTTGAATTTCCATGAAATCTGAGCTTTCTGCCCAAGACTAAATTCTAGCTGGTGCCCCAGGTGCTTATATTCTCACCCAATTTTCCACTAGACTATAGCAGACCCTCCTTGGGCCTCAATGAAAGAGGGCCTCATTCCTTCTCCTGGTTCTGGCTCAGAACCCCATCATTTCTAACAGCTACTATTACAATCACCTACTAACCTCATCTCTTAACCTCAATAAATATTGGCAGAATGACTTGCTTCCATGTCTACTTCTCCATCACAACATTTTTTTGCAGTAAAAATCATCTGTTGATCTGAATGACTACCCACCCCCGCCAGAAAAGATGAATTCCTTGAGCCCAGTGACATTGCTTCATCAACATTTACTCACATTAGTAAACTAGAGTCTAACACAGAGCCTGTTGTACAGCAGCGCTCTGGATATGTTTGCTGAATGAATAAATGAATGACTCTTGTCCAACTCTCATTTTGCCACCCAAATTATCTTCCATTTCCACAGATGTGATCTGATTCTTTGGCTCCAATCTCTAATCCTCATGTCCTCACTCTTCACCTGTAGTGTAATACTGAAACACCTTGGTGTGGAATGAAAATGTCTTCTCCTGTTGGTTCCTGACCCATCTGCAGCCTCTTTCCTACTGATTCTACTCACACAACTCAGCTGATTACCATAAGGGGATACCCAGAGTTTCTGGTCCTGTGTTATTTCTCTCTGCATTCCTTTCTTTTTTTTTTTAAGCTTTTATTTATTTTTTATTTTTTTAAGATTTATTTATTTATTTGACAGAGAGAGACAGCCAGCAAGAGAGAGAACACAAGCAGGGGGAGTGGGAGAGGAAGAAGCAGGTTACCAGCCGAGGACCCTGATGCGGGGCTCAATCCCAGGACTCTGGGATCACACCCTGAGCCGAAGGCAGATGCTTAACGACTGAGCCACCCAGGCATCCCTCTCTCTGCATTTCTATCTCCTACTGTATTGTCAGGCACAGACCAGCGACAAGAGCAATAACAATAGCATTAATAATAATAGTGGTCATTTCTTCAGTATGTGATCTGCTTCAGGCATTTTTTTTAGAGATTTATTTATTTATTTGAGAGAGAGAATATCAAGCAGATTCTGTGCTGAGCATGGAGTCTGATGCGGGGCTCAATCTCACAACCCTGAGACCATGACCTGTGTCAAAACCAAGAGTCAGAGGCTTAACTGAAGGAGCCACCCAGGTGCCCCTGTTTTGGGCATCTTTAAGTAGTGTATATGTGATATTCCATAGCCATCAAAACAAACAGATGACCTAAGTATAATTACTACTGCCATGTTATGTATGATAAAAGATGGTAAGTGATTCTTTCATTTTCCCAAGAACACAAACCAAGAATCTCTGACACCTAAACTCTTTGTCCCCAACCATCGAGCTGTATCTCCCTATTCATACTATGAAGAATGAATGAATCTGATTCTTTAATTTTCAAGTTCAGTCCAATACCACTCATTTAAGCATGTCTCTCAACCCAAACTATACTAGTCTCTCTANTCCCATGCCCCCATTTTTTCCTTTGTCACTTTTTTTCATGAATTTTGATTTAGATGGTTCGTATTCCAGCCCCTCTCTCAGTTATTACACACATAACTCACTACCTGTGTTCCACTGTCTCTGTAAACATTTTTAAGGTAGATTTCCTTTCTTAATGTCTGCATTTACATTAAACATGTGTCATGTTGCTTGTCTCTACTTCTGTACTTGAATCAAGAAGAAAATTTTAGCATAGCATCACTAAATCTTCTCTGTATGCTCCTATCAGAGCCAAGTAGAAGACAAGGGGTCACTTATTCACCAATAAAGACCAAAAACTATGCCAAGTATGTACCAGGGCCGGTAATGGACCCTGGGTGTCCAGAACCAGCACAGCTTGGGACCTCAAGAAGCTCAATGTCATAAACGAATCAAATATTCATCCAAAAATTCTTGATGGGTCAGGTGAATTAATATATGTCTCTCATTTTAAATTTTTTTCCCAGTTGTGTAATCCCTCAAGTCTGACACATTTAGTCCACATTTCTGAAACACCATTCTTCAACAACAGTCTACTTGGCCATGCCACTAGCAAAGGTCCAGTGCTTCAAATCACTCTGATAGATTAATGGCTATATATTTTATGAACTGAAAATCCATATGCATGTACTAATAAGGGATTTTTTTTTCTACTTCTGGGCATGAAGGACAACAAGCAAGATTAATATTTGCTGAGCAATGACTGCTCATTCTATGGCATCTATTGAAACAACCAGAAATAACCTTTTAAAACAGAAGGGAACATATTTTATTTTATTTTTTTAGTTTTATTTTTTATAATAATTTTTATTATGTTAGTCACCATACAGTACATCCCAACTATTTGACATAAAGTTCCATGATTCATTACTTGCGTCTAACACCCAGTGCACCATGTGATACGTGCCCTCCTTAATACCCATCACTGGCCTATCCAAATCCCCCACCC